>NC_068926.1:72960000-73120000 GCF_023091745.1 Budorcas taxicolor
CCTGGGTGCCGACGCGGGGCCCCCAGACGAGAAGGACCCCCTGGGGGCCGAGGCGGCGCCCGGGGCCCTGGGGCAGGTGAAGGCCAAGGTGGAGGTGTGCAAGGACGAGTCGGTCGGTAAGCTTCGGGTGAACTTGGCCCCTAAGGAGGAGGGCCCCGTCTGCGCCTCCCCGCCCCTGCGCTCGGGAGACCCGCCTGCTGGCCGGCGCCGCTGTCCAGACGGCCTTTGCTCACGACCATGGGGCCTCTTGGCGCGGGGTGTGTGCCTGTTGGTCCTGGGTCCCCCTGCTGGGGTGGGCGCAGCCACTGCCTCAGCCCCGCGGGCGCCCTTGGTCCTGGGTAACCTCTCCCTGGCCCGCCCGCATCTGTTCTGTGGGGGCGGCTCTCTTAGCCCCTGCCCAGTCCCTGTTAGAGGGCGGTGCGTGTTTGATCCCCAGCTGTCTGCATGCTCCTGCCCGTGAGGGGCTGGGGGCTGCTCCCAAGAAGGGGCCGTGTCTGGGGCTGGCGGGGAAGCCTCCGGGGAGTGCACTGGTGCTCTGCGGGCACGGGGGTATTCTCGAGACACAGCTGGAGGGCCCCCCGTCTGCCTGATGGTGTCCCCATGGCGCCATCCTCAGCGTGTGCCCACTGGTATACACTCCTGTGTGGGGAGCTCTGTGGTTTTGCTCCGTCCCTAAGTGTGCAAGCGTGTGCGTGGCGTCCAGGCCTCTGGGGGACACAGCAGGGTGGGGCTGACGGGAGGCCTGGGGTCCTGGGGGAGAGGCGGGGGCAGGAGGCTGTGCTGGGCTCGATGCCTCCGATGCGGGCCATTGGCACCTGGTTCCGGATGGGGAGAAGGTCCTGGAGGCTGATGGTGGTGTGTTTTTTAAACATTCCTTTTTCTTAATTTTTTGTTTTTCTGTTCTAAATAAACTAAAAGGATAGCCCAGAAGTTTCTCCCTGGGGGACCTGGCAGAGCTAAGGAGCCTGATTGCTTGGCCCCTCATCCTTGAGGGGAAGCGGGAGGGGCGTTGTGTGGCTGGACCCGTCCTGCCACCGAGGGAGTGACTCTGGTTGGGGGTCCGTCACTCGGGTGTCTGGTCAATCTGTGCAGACCTTGAGGAGTTTCGGAATTACCTGGAGAAGCGCTTCGACTTTGAGCAAGTGACCGTGAAGAAGTTCAGGACGTGGGCTGAGCGTCGGCAGTTCAATCGAGAAATGAAGCGAAAACAGGCCGAGTCCGAGAGGCCCATCCTGCCCGCCAACCAGAAGCTCATCACGCTGTCTGTGCAGGACGCGCCCACGAAGAAAGGTGAGCCGGGCCCCACCCGCCCTGCGGCTCCGAGTCTGCCCCCGCAGGCGGGGGTGCCGGCTGCTCTGAGACGGGCCCTGTCGCCCCGCGCAGAGTTCGTCATCAACCCCAACGGCAAGTCCGAGGTGTGCATCCTGCACGAGTACATGCAGCGCGTGCTCAAGGTCCGGCCCGTCTACGGCTTCTTCGAGTGCGGTGAGCGCCCCCCCGCCCCGCCCGCCCGTCCCCCGTCCCCAACTCCCGTCCCGGCCAGGCCTCCCTGTCCCGGCCTGCCTTCTCCGCCTTGGATGAGACAGGAAACGGAGGGGGTCATCCTCGCCTGCCGTCCTCTCCCCACAGCCCACCAGGCCTCGGGGTGGAGGAGCCGCAGGGCTGCCGGCTCCCTCTGGGCCGCCCTCAGCCTCCTGAGTGAAGGCTGGAAGCTCAGGTCCGCCGTGGCCTCCCTTTTCTCTCGGCTTTCCGTGTCTGTGTTCCTGCCCCTCGCGTTCTGTGTGCACCCCGCGCCCGCCCTCCTCTCTCAGACCTCGCTCTCCGTTCCTGGAGGCTCTGCCTCTGGCCTGTCTCCCTCAGTGGCTGCCCAGTGCCCCGGGGACCCCCACCCTGCCTTCCTGCAGCAGCCCTGCCCCACTCTCCTCAGTGAGCGGAGTGTATGTGTGTGCTGTGAGCGTCCTGGCCACGTGTGTTTTAAAGGGGTCGTTCTGATTTAAGAGAACCCGAGCGAGCCTTTCGGGGCCTCGGTGACCATTGACGGTGTGACCTATGGCTCTGGGACGGCGAGCAGCAAGAAGCTGGCCAAGAATAGAGCCGGTAAGGCGCCTGCTGGGGGCATGCGGCCGCCCCGGCCGGAGGTGGGGTGGGCCACTTATGCACTCACTGGGAAGGGCTCACCAAGAGGCAGAATGGGAGAAGCGAACGTAGAGGACCTTCGTCCGCTCGGTCGGGTGGGCCTGCGCCTCCTGCCCCGGCCCTCCATGCACCCCCCTACCGCCACACGCACAGTGCTCTGCGCTGCCTGAGCCTGGGCGCCATCTGTGTAGACCCCGCACAGCGGGCGTGCTCCTCGGGGGTCCTGACGTGTGCTTCCAGTGAGGCTTGGGGCTGCCGGTCTGGAGCACAGCCGGGCAGGCTCTAGGGGGGCTCCTGCTGCTGGCTGCACCCCCGCTGGCGCGTCAGCGTGCTTCTGGGAGCCGGCTAGCCCCTCTCCTGGGGAGGCACTGAGCCAGCCTCTGCCGGCGTCACGTGATCTCTCCCCCCTCCAGGAGGCCCCTCCACTTTAGAGAGGCTCCAGAGGGTCTTCGGCTCCACCCACCAGTGGGCTGTTCGCGGGCTCTCAGGGCAGAAAGCTGCGAGGTGCAGCCGTCCTCGACACCCCCAGCCCACCCCGGTGAGGCCGGCCCCTGCAGGCGCGCTCCTATGCCCGGGGCTGTGCCCAGGGCACCCATGCTTGGCCTGCAGAGCCTCGAGTGCCGCTCCGCCCCTGGGGCCCGCCTCCTGTCTGAGTTTGGCCCCTCACCTGGTGCTCCTCCCCACAGCCCGCGCCACGCTGGAGATCCTCATCCCCGACTTCGTCAAGCAGACATCGGAGGAGAAGCCCAGAGACAGTGAGGAGCTGGAGGTGAGCACGGGCCCGCCGGGCGGGGGCTGTCTCCTGCTGGGTCTCTGTCCCCGTCTTGCTGTGGGTGTGAGAGGCTGCGTTTGCCGTATTGCGAGGAAGTCGCTCTGCACTGACAGGCGTGCGGTGGACGAGCCTTTGAGGCAGAGGCTGCGAAAGCTGGACTGTTCTTTGTGTTGAGAACCGCTTGGAACTGTTGGTGAGCTGCTTTGGGTAGATTGCTTCCGTGGGTTTTTGCAGCAAGGGCTGCTCACACTGAAGGATGTGCCCTTTTTTTAATTTTTTATTTATTTATTTATTTTTTAAAGTCTTTATTGAATTTGTTACAATATTGCTTCTGTATTAATTTGGTGTTTTTGGCCGCAAGGCATGTGGGATCTCTGCTCCTGGACCAGGCATCAAACCCTTACCCCGTGCACTGGAAGGCAAAGTTCTTAACCAGTGGAACACCAGGGAAGTTCCCTGCCCTTTTTTTAAAACACCAGGCTGTCTTTGTTCCCTCCGTGCCGGGCTTAGTTCCGTCACACGGGCTCTAGTTCCCTGGCCAGGGACAGAACCCAGGCCCCTCGCGTTGGAAGCATGCTGTCGACCACTGGCCCACCAGGGAGGCCCCTGCGCTCTTTCTTTATAACACCTTTATTGAAGTTTACCTTAGATACACCATGGTTTTTCCCTTTGAAGCTACGCAGCACAGTGGGTTCTGTGTGCGCAGCTTGTGTGCATCACTCCGGAAGGAAGCCCTGGCCCGCCATCTGAGCCCAGGCTCGACCCGCCCGCCGGCCCTGCAGCGCTGGCTGCTTTCTGTGCTGGGCCCACCGCCTCTGACCTCTGCAGTCGGTGGGGCCAGACCCACGTGCTCTTGCTGCTGAGCTGGGGCTTTATCGGTGTGAGGACGTTTCCTTCCACTCCTGGTTTGCTGACTGTCTGCAGTGGGTGTTGGGTTTTGAACTTTCTGCTTCTTTGAGATGATCACATGGTTTTTATCTTTGGTTTTACTGGTGTGGGGTTGTGCTGCTTTGCTTTTGGATGTAAAACGAACCTCGCCTTCCTGAGGTGAGTCCCCCTCGGCCGTGCTGCAGCCTCCTTTGTGTGGACGGGCTTGGCTCGCTGCTGTTTTGTTAAGGATTTCGGCAGCTGTGTTTTCAAGGGGTGCTGGTCTGCATTTTTTTCCGTATGATGTCTTTGGTGTTGGAACCAGGGCAGTACTTGCCTCATAGAATGAGTGGGAAAGTGTTCCTTCCTGTTTCATCGTGTGGAATAGTTTGCAAAAGATTGGTGCTAATTTTTTTCATGCTTGGTGGAATTCACCAGTGAGACCATCTGGGCCTGGGCTTCCCCTTGCTCTCGAAGTGTTTACTCATTAGGCGTTTTCCGGTTTTCTGCCGCTGCTCGAGCTGGCTGTGGGATTCTGGGTCTGCAGGAGTTTTCCCAGGTGGCCAGGCCCTCCAGGGGCCTGGCAGCTCGCAGCGCCCTCTTGTGGCCCTGTGTGCTTCAGCGGGGCTGTGCGTCCTTGCTTCTGTGCCTGCGTTTTAGCAGGTTGAGCCTTTGTTTGCTCTCGGCCGATCTCAGTGTGCGACCCGTGTTGCTGGTCCTCTCACACACGAGCTGCTGCTTGTCTGGGAGTTCTCGTCCTTCTTCTCTGTTTCAGCTCCAGCCTTATTTTTCCTTTCTGCCAGGCTTGTGTTTGGCTTGTCCTTTTTTCTAGTTTCCTAGGGGTTAGGGTGTTGGCTTGAGGTCTCCTTAGGTGTGGCGCTTACAGCTGTCAGCTTCCTCTGAGCTGCCCTGCACCCACCTTCTTGCCCCTTCCCTCTGTACTCCCTTACACCCGCACTCCTACTCTGATATAGGTGTGTTGTGGTCTGACCTGCGGCTCGGTGTTTTCCTGGTTTCCCTTGTGATTTTTTCCTTTGAGCCAGTGGTTATTTTAGGACCGTTTACTTTTCATATATTTGTGTGTCTCCCCAGTTTCCTTCAGTTATTGATTTTTTTAAAAATCTTTATTTGGCTGACCCAGGTCTTAGTTGCAGCATGTGGGATCTAGTTCCCTGACCAGGAACCGAACCCTGCTCCTCAGCGTTAGGAGCATGGAGTCTAAGCCACTGGACCACCAGGGAGGTCTCCAGTTACTGATTCCTAACCTAATTCTATTGTGATTCAGAACCACAGCTTGTGTGATTCCAGTCGGTCGTTTACCGTATGTCGAGGCTGTGCTCTGCCTGCCTGAGAGGCTAGGCGTGTGTGCTTGCCGGCGGAGTGAACAGCCCGAGCTGGTGAGGGGCGTGCTCCCCTGCCGGGGGTCTGTCCTGGAGCGAGTGGCCTGAGTCCCCAGTTGCTGCCGAGCTGCCCCTTCACAGCCCTCAGGTTTTCTCCCTGCATTTGGGGCTGTTAGGCGCATGTGTCTTTGTGATCGTGTGATAAAGAGACACACAGACGTTTGCCCTCTGTCCTTGGTCCCTGCACAGAGCTACTGAGGTAGGGAAACTGCCACTTGGCTCTTGCCCCCCCCAGTCCCTGAAGCAGCTCCCTTCGAGAAGAGTGAAGGGGATGTTTGGGACTTCCCTGGCAGGCCTGTGGTTGGGACTCCATACTTCTGATGCTGGGGAATTGGGATCCTGCGTGCCAGGAGGTGCAACCAGAAAGTACAGACAGGTTAAGTGAAGGGAACCCTTTATTCTGACCCCTTCCCTCCGCCTGAGTTCACGTCGAGGTGGCTCGAGGCAGGGGGCTGGTTGCCGGGAGCACCCCTGTGCAGTCAGGCGGACGGGACCTGCAGCCCCATCTTCCGCCCCCTGTGCCCGGGGGTGGGTTCTTCCCTTGTGGCCGGCAGTCTGAGCAGCACCCTGACTGCGGGGCTCAGGGTGCCCTGGCTGGCCAACACCCAGAGGTGCTGGGAGGGAGGCACACTCAGGGTGCTTTTCCGCTTGCTGAGATCAGGGCCAGCTCCTGACGCTGTGGGGCAGGGAGCTCCCTCGCTCCTGGAGGAGCAGGTTCCTGGAGTTCCATATGAAGACGGTGGGGCTGGGGCCCCCAGGGGCTGGGCAGTAGGGGAAGGGGCCTCCCTGAGAAGCTCTGACAGAGCGTGTGGTTCTGGGTCACAGCCAGGGAGGGGCTGTGCTCCCGAGGGTCCCAGCCGGCTCCGGGCTGGCGAGGCCTCTGTTGCCAGCCTCCTTCTCTGTGAACTGGCCGGGCGCCTCTCCGTCACCATGGCTGAGCTTCTGTTCTGTTGTGTCCGATCACTTTATCCTGAACTCACTTACGATGGTTTTCAAGGTTTTTCCAAAGGTCGTGTGTCTTTAGCTTTCTGGCCCAGTCGTCCGATCAGACTCTGGTTCAGGACAGGCTCCGAGGCCAGCAGGCAGGCGTGTCTCGGGTGGCCCGGCCTGAGGTGTGGTTAGTGTCGCTGAGAGGCTGTGACAAGGGCGGGGGCGGCTGGATGGGCCCTGGGCGTGGCTGGCACTCACTGGCCACTTCCCTTTGTAGTATTTCAACCACATCAGTATCGAGGACTCGCGGGTCTACGAGCTGACCAGCAAGGCCGGGCTGCTCTCCCCCTACCAGATCCTCCACGAGTGCCTTAAAAGGTGGGGTGTCCCTTCCTGGGGCCTCCCCAGGGGACCCGCAGGGCCTGGGAGAACCCTTCTGGGCTGGGAGCCGCGGTCTGGGGAGGACGGTGAGGGCCATCTCAGGGCGATGTTGCCTACTGTCTGCTTTGTCCCCCAGAAACCACGGGATGGGAGACACCTCCATCAAGTTTGAAGTGGTTCCTGGTAAAAACCAGAAGAGCGAATACGTCATGGCGTGCGGCAAGCACACAGTGCGAGGCTGGTGTAAGCCTCCCACCCTGGCCCCCGCACACCTGCTTTCCGTGACCATGGGGTCCGCTGCCTGGGCTCACCTGGGCCTCAGCCACATGCTGATGGCTCCCAGGTGTGCCTGCCGCACCGCACGTCACCCTGAGACCCAGCCAGCCTGCATGCCGCTGTGGCGGCCAGCGTCCCAGGCTTGAGCTGCTCAGCTGGCTGGGCCGTGGCCCTGCTGCCAGCACGGCCTGCTCAGCCCTGGGTCCCTGGGAGGGGAGCAGGCCCGCTGCTCGTCGCCTCGCCCAGGGCTGGAGGTGGCCTCACACAGAGACTGTGGGACTGTCTAAGCACAGCCCAGCACCGGGTAAGGGAGGTCATGCCCGTGCAGACCAGGCCGTCCCCCACGGACGCCAGTGCTTGCCAAGTCCAGCCCTGAGCAGGGGGCAGGGTGGGAACAGACCCACCCAGGGTAGAGGCCCTGCGCCCCTCCAGCCTGCTCTGCACCCCAGCCTCTCCTTTCTCCATCTAGGGACATCCGCCGCACAGGACTCCCCCCGGGCCCCAGCCTGCCTTGCAGAACGCATCATCTGTGTGTCTGCAGCTGTGGGCAGGGGCCCTTGAGAGCCGCAGCCTGGGGGGCTTCCTGCCCTCCCTGAGCCCCTGGCGGGCGGGGCTGTGTGGAGTGTGCCCGTCTGGATACGGTGCCCTGTGGACATGGGTGTCTTGACTCTGTGTCCACGTCTCCGCCTAGGCAAGAACAAGCGCGTCGGGAAGCAGTTAGCGTCTCAGAAGATCCTGCAGCTGCTGCACCCGCACGTCAAGAACTGGGGGTCCTTGCTGCGCATGTACGGCCGCGAGAGCAGCAAGATGGTCAAGCAGGTAGCGGGGTTGGAGGGGCGCAGCGGGCAGGTGGGCGCTGCCCCGGGCACCAGCACCACGCGCCTCACAACAGCCCGTGTGTGTCCTCTGTTTTGGCCAAGATGTTGAGATTTCGCAACCGTTAAATTTTTGTGCATTTAGGGGAAACTGAAGGGAAGTGACATCTGGTTTTTGATTTTTTTCCCCGACTTCAGGAACAGTCCCCAGTGAGTGGTGGGTGTGGAGGGTGAGGACTGTGGAGGACACCCCAGCTGTTCCTGGAGAGTTCCTGGCTCTGGGCTGGGGGGTGTGGGGGTCCCTGAGGCGCTGGGCCTTGTGTGGCTGAGCCACTGCCTTCCTGTCTGTGCGTGGAGAGCGTCCTGCTGGGCCGGGAGCTGGGGAGAAGCTTGCTCGGCCCTGCCCGGAGGCCCCAGAGCCATCGGGTGGGGTGCAGCCTGCAGGCCGCCTCACGTGGTGCTCACCCCACGGACGTGTGGGGAGCGAGGTGTGGGCCCTCCGGCGGCCGCGGGGCAGGGCGAGCCTGCGCCGGCATGCCATCCCCCTGACCACGTTGGGTCCCGGCCACCCTTGCTGGATGCCTCTGGGCACGGTGCGTGCCTGGCTGGCGGCTGGCAGCTGTGGGGGCCAGCAGACCCCCTGCGCCTAAGGCGGCGGGAGCGGGCAGATGGCAGCTGGGCTGTGGGAGGGGAGGCCCCGGCTGGTGCTGCCAGCAGGCTCTGCTCCCCAGGAGACCTCGGACAAGAGCGTGATTGAGCTCCAGCAGTTCGCTCGCAAGAACAAGCCCAACCTGCACATCCTAAGCAAGCTGCAAGAGGAGATGCGGCGGCTGGCGGAGGAGCGGGTAGGCGGCGGCCCCGGGCCCGGGGCCCCGGGGGCTGCGACCTCGACCCTCCTCTGCTGGGTGTGCGTGCTGGGCTCACCCCTTCCCCGGGGCCCCGCCGTGCCCAGGTCGCAGTGCCCGTGGCCCCACCCCTGACCTCAAGCTGCGGTCCCTGTGGCCCCACCTGACGTCAGTGTCCTTCCAGGAGGAGACACGCAGGAAGCCCAAGATGTCCATCGTGGCATCTGCGCAGCCTGGTGGCGAGCCCCTCTGCACCGTGGACGTGTGAGGGCGGCCGGCAGGGCTGCCAGCGCACTGGGGACCTCCCCACGAACCCTGCTGCCCAGGCCTCTGGCCCACGCCCCCGCCGCACGCCTGACGGCAGGCCATGCAGCTCCCCCGGAGGCCACCTACAGTCCGGGCGGCTGTGTCCTGGCCTCTGCCCACCTGCCTCACAGGCGACCACAGACAGCTGGGAGATCGCCGTGAGGCTCTGGTCGTGTGGACGGGCTCTGAAGGTTTTCATGAACTCTCTATGTAACGTGCACTGACTGGAAGTGATAGTTGATGACGTGAAATGCGAAGGCCACGCACCCCTGGCCCCCACAGGCATGTAGGGACCCAGCCAGAAGGCGCAGGCCGGTACCCTCACCTCCCAGCCTCCTGGGCTTTCCTTCTTTTTTCTGAGAGTTAACAGTAGGAAGGACTATTTAGAATGAACAGGACTTAGTGTCACAGCTGTTTCTCAGAGGTTGCAGGCAAACCACCACGGTGATCTTTCTTCACCCAGAGAGGCGCTGCCCTGCCTGCCTGCCAGCCTGGCGTCCGTTCTTAGTGCCCTGAACACGCCTTCGTAGATAGAGGCCCCTCACCTTTGCTGGCCTCTGGTAATTTTTTACTAAGTTTTTGCACAGTCCAGTCTGTCAGTCCATCAATTTTTAAAGCTTTTATGATATTTTAGCGTTTGGAAAGAAGCTTTTACAGTGAGGGTAGAAGATAGGTGTGGAATCACGTAGCGGATGTGACCGGTTGATGCATTTTAGCTCGTGGACTTAAAAAAAAGGAACTGAAGATGCTCATGCTGGCACGGGTGGCCCTCGCCTTTACCTGCGGCCATGCGGTGTCTGGGTGGTCCCGGGAATGGGGCGGGTCTGTCCCAGCCTCAGCCGTGGAGCCTTCAGAACGCCCCTCCACGTGACTGAGGTCAGCCCCTACAGACCTTTGTAAAACGATCCACGAATCAAGTCGCTGTAATTATACGCTTGCTTCTGTCCTGTCCCGTCTATGGTGGTGAATCATAACTGGACTGTTCTTGCCCTTAAAGCAGTGCCTCACGCAGACTGGAGCTGGTGCCCTTGCCGTGGTCCAGCCTCCCTCTGTCCCCCTCCCCGGGTGTGGGCACGGCTCTGCTGCAGGGGCAGAGGGCAGGGAGGGCCTGTGGGGGCAGCTGGGTCACGGCCACAGGCGTGAGCCTCGACGGGCAGGAAGCAGAGCTGTCCCAAGGGAATGGCCTGCTTTTGGTCCTGCGGCTGCGGGTCCTCCACGGGCTGCAGCCTCCCAGAGGGCGGGGGTCCCCCGCTCCCCTCCACTAGGAGGGGCCTCCCCTGGGGCAGAGGCAGATGGGTGGGGGGTTGGCACTGTGCCCTGTGTGCTCCACAAGGTGTGGCGGGCCCCCAGGCCCTGCCCCTCTGAGCAGCGCAGGCTCTGTTGGGACTCCTGGGGCGCTGGGAGGGCCACTTCCAGTTCTGAGGTGCCTTCCAGGGCCTGCCCCCCAGGTTCACATCACAAACACTGGCAGTTCAGCACTTGTTTATTCTGGCCCTTGTGGCCTGTTTGGGCGTGAGGGATGGGCTCGGTGGCCTCTGGCTGCTGCCTGGCTGTCCCCGGGCAGGCCTGAGGACCCCAGGCTCCGCCTGTGGCCATCCAGGCGTTGTTCCAGAAAGGGTTGGTTTCCGTTGCCCTTAAGAAGGAGGGGAGACCCTGGCTTCCAGTGGGGTGTCACCTGGGGGTGCTGGTGGGGTCTGGACCAGAGACTTGGGCTCCAGGGCCCCCGCACCATTGGGGTACTCCACCCTCTCAAACAGAATGAGCATCTCACAGTGCGGGGTCTGAGGGAACAGGTCCACGGCCACAGCCTTGACTGGCCGGAAGGGAGTACCCTTGACGCGGTTGGATGGGGCCCTGCAGAGGCTGTACAGGACGGAGCACGGTCAGTGTGGGGGGTCAGTTCACCCTGCAGGGGTAAACCTGGCTTCCAGCCGCCCACCCAACCCCACACTTACTCCACGAAGTTGCCCATGGCTGCCCGCGGGTTGCAGGAGACGTACAGCAGTCTCCGGACATTTTCCGCCCGGCGCACGGCCAGGACCGCCTTGGAGTCTGGGGAGACACAGAGCCTCACAGGGGGTCCCCAAGGCGCCCCCCCGAGGGAAAGGCCCAGCCAGCCCCTGGGCAGCCTTCTGCCTCCCAGCAGCCCCTGGGGAGGCGGCCACTCACGCAGGCCGGCGCGGGGTGGGTCCAGAATGGCCACGAGCTGCTGGGAGGCCAGTCTGCTCACCAGGGCGGGCACCAGCTCCTCAGCCCTGCCACAGTGGAACTCCACGTTGCTCAGCTCTGCAAGGGGCAGGTCAGCTGTGTCAGGGGGCCTGTGACCCCTCCTACAGGCCTGCTGGGCCACCCTGTGTCCCAGAGCCCCAAGACCAAGATGCCTCAGGAAAGCCCTTCCCTGCGGGGCAGCCCCAGGCGGCGTGGTGCACCGTGGGTCTGCAGTGGGGCCCACGCCCTGCGGGCATGATCGGCTCAGGGCCACCCCCTCCACCGCGGGCCCTCACCGTTGTCCAGGGCGTTCACCCGAGCATCTTCCACGGCCTCCTGGGACAGCTCAACCCCAACAACTCTCTTCACCTTCTGGAGCGGGGACAGGAGGGGCTGATGACTGCCCAGCCCGGGCCTCCTGGGGCAGCACAGGAGGGGCTGGTACGGGGTGGGGGTCTCACAACAGATAGAAAGGGGGACGACAGGAGCAGGGTGGGGGGCTCACCCGGGCCAGAGCCAGGCCGATGGTGCCCGTGCCGCAGCACACGTCGAGCACCGTGCTGCCTGCGTCCAGCTGGGCCCAGTCCTGGATGAGCGTGTAGAGCACCTCGGCCGCAGCGGTGTTCACCTGCGTGCGGGCTGGGCCGTCAGAGCAGCCCCCACCCTGCGCCTGGCTCCCTAACTGCTTCCTCGCCTTTGACTCCCTGGGCGCCCCAGGGCCCCTCCGACCACTCCCAGCCTCCCGGCTCGAACAGTCCGTGCCGCGGCAACCTGCTTCCTCCCGAGCACCGGCCCTGCGGGCCCCGAAGCAGCAAGCACCACAGACCCCACCTGTGGCCCTGGGCTCCCCCCAGATACTCCGCCCCACGGCCGCCCTGGGCCGCCACCCCAAGTGCCCTCCTGAGCCCGGGCTCCAGACACCTGGAAGAAGGCGTGGGGGGAGATGCGGAAGGTTAGCCCCAGCACGTCCTCACGGATGCACCGGTCCCCGGCCACGTGCTCCAGAGGCAGGCCCTCCTGGCTGGGGGTCTTTCTGTGGGCGCGAGAGAGCGCTCAGTCACAGCCCTCATGTGGACCCCCGCCCCAGCTATCCCGACTACTGACCGCTGTCCCTCCTCCACGAAGTAGAGGCAGGTCACCCCACTGGCCTTGCCCGGCCCCTCCATGAAGTACTGGGCCAGAGATGCCTTCAGCCCCGCCAGCTCCTCCGGGCTCAGGTTCTGGAGCAGATGGTAGAAAAGGGCCGGTGAGACTGCGTCCAGGCTCACTCTGGCCCAGACGCCCCTTCCACACCCTGCCCGCCGGAGACCTGTGGGTGGAAGTAGGCGATAGCCATGGCTTGGCCGCGGCGGCTGGTGCGCACAGTCAGCTGCTTCCAGTGGCCCGAGTACGTCTCCGGATCGTATGCCGAGTAGGGAGTGGACCTGAGGGAGCCACAGGGGGGCCCTGAGTGCCTGCGTCGGCCCCCAAGTCTGCGTCCTCCAGCCCCCTCACCAGAGCCCCCTCCTGGGCGGGACCCCATCCTCTGCTCTCGGCCTCGGACGTCCCAGGCTGCCAGCAACCTCACCGGATGAACTCCTGGAACGCCTTCACCACCTGCTTGGTGGCCCCAGGGATGTGCACGGTGTCGAAGGGGGCTGCCACGGCGCACGTCCCGCTCCTGTACTTGCTGAGCCGGCAGCCCACCGTGTTGTCCTCCCCGTCCACGCCGACGCCGACCAGGAACTCGCACTTGTTCCGGTACTCGGTCTGTGGGAGGGGCCAACAGGGACAGACGCCGGCTCTCTCTCTGACCGTCCAACACTGGCAGCGTAGAGGTGACGCGAGGCCCAGGCTCCCCCACGGGCCTGGCAGCCAAGGGCACCACGCTGATGGGTGCTTGGTGAGAACCAGGAGCAGCTCTAAGAGCGCAGGAGGACCAAGGGGGACCCCGAGGCCTAACCTGCTGGGGGGAGGGCCGGACGCCCTCCAGTGGGCAGCAGGCCTTGTTGTGCTTGTGTCTCTGTGACAACAGCCAGGGCAGCAGGGCGCGGTTGGTGCTCCCGATCTCCCTGTGGGCAGAGGGAGGGCGGTGGTGGGGCTCCCAACACCCCACCCCCCAGCCCTGGGGGCGCCCAGGACCCTGCTGTCTCGAGCCAGGAACACATGGCTCTTACCGGGTTAGCCCCCTAAGAGCCTGTGTGCGAGGTGCAGGGAACGGGCTGAGCGAACGCAGCGCCCAGCCCGGGATGCCCGCGCCCAACCTCACCTGGCCAGCTTCTGCAGCACTTGCTCACACTCCTGCCGCTTCCGCTCCAGCTGCTCCTCGTAGGGTACGGCCCAGAGAGGGGTCACCACGTCGGCGACGCAAGCCGCCGGACCAGCGGGGAGCTCCCCACGGTCCTCCTGCCGCCTCTTCCTGGCCAAGGGGTCAGCCTTGGGCCTGGCCAGGCGCGCGCTGAGCGGGCGGCCCTTCCAAACCGCCCCGTGCAGCACGCACAGAGCCTTGTCGCGCTCGGCGGCGCTGCGGAAAGTCACGAAGGCGCAGGGCGGCTGCCCGAAGAGCTTCGTCTTGTGGGGCTGCAGCCCGAAGCGGCCCAGGAAACGCCGCACATCGCTGAAGCTGGCGTGGCGCGGCACGTTCTGCAGCTCCAACTTGAAGACCTCCGAGGTGAACAGGCCGGCTCGGATGTAGCCGTAGGGCCCCGGCCCCGCGGGCCCGGCCGCCGCTGCCGGCTCCTCCTCCCGCCGCGGGCCCGGCACCTCGGTACCGTCCTGACCCGGGTCCCCGACATGCGCCCGGCCCTGCGTGCAGACGGCAGGCGCGGAGCTGGCGACGGCCCGCGCGCCCGGAGCCCCGCCCCGGCCTCCCCAGCCCATTGCCGCCCCAGCCCCCAATCCGCCGGCTCCCCCGCACCATACTTCGCTGTCCAGCTCGTCTCCCATCGTCTGCAGCGTCCGTCGCCTCGCCTGGAGCCTGGAGCGCACACCGTCCAGCTGCGGCCTGGGAGGGGCCGGGACTCGAACCCGCGGTGCTCCGGGCCGGGCCTCGGCCACGCGCGGCGCCGCCCGCCCGCCAGGGGCCCGCGCCCGCCTACTGCTCCGGCCCGCCGCTCTCCCGCCAGGCCGCCGGCGTGCGCAGCGCAAGAGGGGCGTCTCTATCGTCCCCGCTTCCTGTGACGTCATCACCACGCGCCGTTCGAGCCCCTCTCCCGCAGCCCAGTCCTCTAGCTCCAGGGGCGCGCGCGCGCGGCCGCGGGGCGGAAGTGCGCGCGAGGGCCGCCGGGAGTGCGTGCTCCCCGCCCCCCCCACCCCGTCCCTCTCCCAGTCGGCCTGGCTGGCCGGGCATGCGCCGCGGGCGTTTTGGCGGGAAGCGCGGGGCGGGCCGGACAATGCGAGTGTCCGCCGCACGAGCCCAATAAAGCTGCGCCGGTTTTGAATCGCGGCGCGTTTCCCGCCGCCGGGGTCAGGGGTCGGGGTTCGGGTCGCGGGGCGGAGGGAAGAGAGAGCGAGCGGGCGGGCGGGAGGCGCCGGCGCCAGACGCGGAGGAAGGAGCTGCGAGCAGCCGCCGAGAGGCCGCGGAGCCCGCGACGACCGAGCCCGCCGAGCCGCCGCCGCCGCCGCGCCCATGGCGGCCGCCAAGGTGGGCCGGGCCGGGCGAGCGGGCCAGGGGCGGGCGCCGAGGGGCGCCGCGGCCGCCGCCGCCGCCGGCCACGTGGGCGGGCCGCGCCGTCTCCAACCCCCGCCGGCCCGCGGGCCCGGGCGCCGCGCCGCGTGACCTTGGGGCGGCCGGGCCTCGCGCCCGCCCCTGGCCGCCGCCGGCCCCCCGCGCGCGGACGCGGCCGGTCCACTCGGCTCCCCATTCATCCGGTGCCGGTCCGCGAGCCGCTACCCGCCTCCGCGCCCGCGCGGCCTGGCGGGCGGCCCGTGGCCACCTGGGCTGGGGGAGGGAGGTGCCGTCCGGCCGAGTGGCCGGCGGAGGCCTGCGTTCCTGGGCCGAGCCGGGGAGCTCAGTCCTGGCGTCTTACCTCCGGGGCTATGGATCTCCAAGCCACGTGCTCCCTGAGGCAACCCAAAACCTGCCTTTTCGTGCCCTGTATTTAGTCCTCCGCGCTGGATCGAACGCTGTGGCATTTATTTGCGTGAATCCTCTTGATTTACACGCGTCATTTCCCCCACCGAGATCAAGTTGTTGGCAGAACTGAATTCTGCATACATAGTAGCACGCCGCCGCAACTTTTAAGCAAGAGCACAGATTTTTCTCACCCAGTAAAAACTCAAAAGGCTTTGTAAGAGGAGTGCTCGACTCGAGGCCCTTCCCTCCCACCCTCCACCCTTAATCTGCACGTGGCAGTATCTGCGTTCCCATCTTACAAATGAAGTGCGGGGGCACGGGGGAGTTCGGGGAGTCTGTGAGATGGTGTCTTGCATCTGAAAGAGGATATCGGAGTCTAGTGTCTCACTGCAGGTTGGAGAAAGGCTTTGGGGGTGATAGGCCCTTCACTAGTGGGAATGCCTCGCTCTGGGCACTGGTGGAGTCTGGCGCAGCCGGAAGGGTCACTCACGTCTCCACCCACCACTGCAGGACACCCACGAGGACCATGACACCTCCACCGAGAATGCTGATGAGTCCAACCACGACCCCCAGTTTGAGCCAATAGTTTCTCTTCCCGAGCAAGAAATTAAAACGCTGGAAGAAGATGAAGAGGAACTTTTTAAAATGTAAGTTGGCATCTTTTCAGAAGTAGGCATGTTCACTTTGAGGTCCAAAGTGTGTTTTTTTATACAGGTGTTAAGATCTTGGCTTGACCTTTAACCACAGGATTTTGTGATGGTTCCTCCCATGTTGAAACTAAGCTGCTCTCGAATACACTCCTTCCTGGCCCCTGGGACGCACACTGCCCTGAGGCCTGTCCCACTGTGCCCACAAGTGACATCTGCACAGACCCCTGTCTTTGCCTCCTCGCTTTAAGACTCCCACAGCCCCGTGTCTGGTTGAGCATTGGGTCTTTACCAGCACTGTCTTTTTTTCTTCAACACTGGCATCCTTTGAAGCTCCTGAATTTCAGATTTAGTTTTAACGTACGAAATGATGCTTGGAATTACAGATAAAAGGTGGGTGGTTAGTCATCGAAGTTATATTAAAAAAAAAATCATTGTGATCTTGGTGCCGTCAACAAGAGGTTGCGGTGGCCAGGTCACCTTGAAGCAGCGCTCGCAGAAGCCGTGTGGCCAGGTCACGAGTGTGCCAGTGCCGGCACCACGCGGCACGGGGGCCGGGGAGACACAGCTGCAAGTTAGTGGGAATCGCTGGGAGGCGCGAGGGAAGGAGGGGCCGACTCTCCACTGCTTCAAGTTCCCTCGGAAACACCAGAGTACGGTTTGAGTGCTCCACTGTGGGTCAGAGGAGGGAAGCAGAGGGGATCACTCCTCTAAGACCGGGAGGCTGGAGACCAGTCCTGGGCGCCTCCCAGCCTCCCCAGGGAGGCCGGGCCAGCGGGAGGGGCCTCCTCGTGGGTCCACTGCTCCCTTGATGGTTGCGTGTGGCGCAGAGAGCAGTCTCCGCAGGAAAGGGGCCGGCAGAGCTGGGATTGTTGGCGAGGCAGACGGCCGAGCTGCTGTGGGTGGGAAGGCCGACTCGGCCCAGAACCTGTGGCCCGAGTGGAGGCCTGCAGCCTGTCTTCCCAGCGGAGGAAAGGCTCCTCGTCCCTTGCCTTCATCCGTGGCGCCAGGGAGCCCCCGCACCGTGACGGCCGCCTTGGCCGGCAGTGCAGTGCGCCCTCTGAAAGGTCAGGCTTTCCTGTAAGACTTGGGGTTTGTTGGGCCTCCTCGCTTTTCTGGTGATGTCCTGATCTGCAGTTCTGGAGTAAAAGGCAGGGATGTCTGGCAAGGCCTCGGGTGTAGACCCGGCCTCGTCCCTCCTACGCCTGCCTAACGCCTTTCCCCACGGCTTTCCTTGCAGGCGGGCCAAGCTGTTCCGGTTTGCTTCAGAGAACGACCTTCCGGAGTGGAAGGAGCGGGGCACGGGGGACGTCAAGCTGCTGAAGCACAAGGAGAAGGGGACCATTCGCCTGCTCATGCGCAGGGACAAGACCCTCAAGATCTGCGCCAACCACTACAGTAGGCGGGGCGAGGGGCGGGGACGCGCAAGATCTGCACCAATCACTGCAGTGGGCGGGGCGAGGGGGCGCACAGGTGACCCGGCAAGAACCAGAGGGCCCGGGAGGCTGATGTGGCTGGACAGGCAGGGACCGGCCTCCCAGTACCACGGTCCCGTCGACACTCTTGGGCCAGCTCCTGTGCCCCCGCTCCGAGGTCCTCCCACCACGCCCCGCTCAGCCCACCCTGTCGCTTCTGGCCTGGTCCTTGTTCTCCAGCCCCGTTTGAGGTGTTTCCCAGAGGTTTTCCCTGACCTTGCTTCTCTCAGAGCCTGGCTGGTCACCGGGTTTCCGGCCTGGTGTGCAGGTGGGTGGGCGGTGGCAGAGAGGGGCCTTGAGTGCCCAGGAGGCACGTGGGCTCAGCGGGGTTCTGGGCTGGGATGAGTGGTCTCGGTGCTGAGTGTGATGTGTTCCTGGGACTGGTCCTGGGAGATTTCTGTCAGGCACGTGGGACGAGTGTGGCCGTGGGGCACTCGTTTCTTGGGAAGCTGGCCTCCTTGAGTCCCTGCGTGGCCTGAGGGATGGGTGGCCATGCAGATTCCTGGGTGCGGCTCGATCTCCGTGGCGTACAAGCTGGTCACGGGCCTTCGGTGTCCACTTCCAGTGGCCTCTTTCCCTGGGATGTGCTTGGGCAGTGCAAGGCCGAGAGTGGTGGGTCTCCTTCACCCCACTTGTGGCTTATGCGTCTCGGCTATAGCCCTGCCTGCTGTGGGCTGGGTCCTGATGTGTGGCCAGGTATGGACTCTGCCACGTGGTGGGCACCCTGTTCAGAAAGGCTGGGCCTGCCCAGCTGCGGCCCACATCTGCCCTGGGTCTGCTCGGACAGGGCCAGGGCTGGGGCGGCTGGTGGTGAATGGGTCTGGTGGCATTGGAGACTCCTGCTGAGGTGTCCTCATGGTCGGGGAATGGCTGCTTTCTTCCCAGATTCAGGACAGTCCTGCTTTTAAGTGGGCACGGGGAGTTTGCAGGGGTTTGGGTAAGATCCAGACCCACAAGCCTTTGTCTGGGCCTGGCTTGGCGAACCCCCAACCAGGCTTTTGCTCCAGTCAGGGCTTTAGGGGTTGGGGTGGGGGCCGGCCTGGCAGCCGTGCGGTCCTCATGGGGCTTCTCCCTCCAGTCACGCCGATGATGGAGCTGAAGCCGAACGCAGGCAGCGACCGCGCCTGGGTCTGGAACACCCATGCCGACTTCGCTGATGAGTGCCCCAAGCAGGAGCTGCTGGCCATCCGCTTCCTCAATGCCGAGAGTAAGCAGGCCTGGATGTGTACGGGGGGCCCTCCGGGGAGGCCTGCGCTCACAGGGCTGTGCCCCGCCTGCCCCCCGGGCGGCGGTGTCCTTCCGCTGGCGTTGTGGAGAGCGGCACCCCGTCGCCGGCCGTCTGGTGCCAAGGAGGCCTCGCCTCTCTCTGTGGGGCCCGCTCCAGTGCAGTGCCTGGCAGGATGGGCTGCCCAGATGGGAGTGGGGTGTCTGTGGGACCCTCCGGGACCGCGTCCTCCTTGCTGCTCAGGGCTCTTTGGGGCGCCGTCTCTCTCTTTGCAGACGCACAGAAATTCAAGACAAAGTTTGAAGAGTGCCGGAAAGAGATTGAAGAGAAAGAAAAAAAAGGTGCTGGGGGGTGGGGCGGGGCGGGGGGGGGGGCTCTGCAGACTCACTCTGCACCCAGCCGCAGCCCCGGGCGGGTGCTTTTTCCGTCTGCCACAGGAACTTGCGGGGGCTGTGACCTCTGCCCTGTGAAGGGCAGCACAGCTACCCCGGACAGGGGTGCTTTCTGGGGGTGGGGCCGCCGGGGCTTGGGGAGGGGCTTGTGCCGCCGCTGGAGTCCCGGGCACACGCTCACCTGGAGATGCTGGGACACGGCCGGCCGCTGCGCCTCCCTCTGACCGCGCGCCCGTGTCCCCCAGGGTCTGGCAAGAATGACAGCGCCGAGAAGGTGGTGGAGAAGCTCGAGGCGCTATCGGTGCAGGAGGGCGAGCAGCCCCAGGACGCGGCCCTGGCGCCTGCCGAGGAGGAGCAGTGAGGCGCCCCGGGCAGCTTGCCCCTGTCTCCCCCGTTTCTTTTTTAATTTTGCCCTGCGCCTTCTTTTCGGTTTGTTTTTATTCTGTTTTGTTTTTACAAGGGACTTTATATAAAGAACTGACTTCCAACATCCAGGTTGTTTTTTTTTTTCCAAGTTTTTGCCCTCATGAAGACAACTTCAGAAAATCCATTCCCTGGTCACGAGAATGTACCGTGCTAACTTTCTTTTCCATAGTGGAAACACTTATTTATAGTCATCAAAATAGCGAATAAACAACACGTTTGAAACCTGCATGGAGGCAGGACGTGTGTGCGCCGCCCCCTCGCTCTGCCCCTGCCTTGGGGTGAGGACGCCCACCAGGAGTCCTCGGTGTCCCCCGGGCTTTGACCGGGCATCTTTGGGTGGCCCTCTGCCCTGGCGGAGCTGCCTGTCGGACCTGGAGCCGGGCGCAGCCCTGTGACCGTCCTCAGAGAAGACTGTCCTGCGCGGCTCCGGGCCGTCTTGTCTGGGTGGAGGTGGGGCGTCCTCGGGGGGCGAGTCCGGTGAGGCCCTGTGTCTTCTGCAGACCACTGCCTCCGAGGGAGTCCTGTGGGGGTGGGGGTTTGGGGAACACGGCAGGACCCGGCCAGAGGATGCCTGTGCTTGGCCCTGAGCCAGGCTGCGTGGGGCAGGGCGAGAGGGTGGGGTGGGGAAGGGAAGTGGCTGCCGCGTCCATGTCGGCCCCTGGCCTGCAGGTCAGGCCTGCTCCCTGCTGCCCTTGGGAGGTGATCCCTGGGCCACAGCTCCCTGGGACCCTCTGCCCAGGCCCTGCACCCACCCGCTACAGACCCAGAGACCCTGAGGGGCAGGGCTAGGACCGCAGTGTGCCCGCAGGACCTCGGGCCACCGGAGGCAGAGGCAGCTGGGTAGAGCCAGGAGGTGTCCGCTTCCTGCCTGCCTGCGGCCTGGGGGCTGCTCCCCGCCAGGCAGAGGTGGTGGCCACGGGTGGTGGGAGGACACCCACACAATCTCTTCGGTCTGGCAGCTGCCTGGGGCCCTGGGGTCAGGCGGGGTCTCCCAGCCTGAGGGGCTCAGGCACACGGCTGCACAGGGTTCTGGACACAGAGCAGCAGACAACGCCCATGGATTCCTGCCGGGGTCCAGCCCCGCTGTCTGGGGAGATTCCCACCTGGGGAGGGGCTGAAGGTCTTGGCTTCAGAGCAGGGGCCCTGGGCTGGCCCGACCTCACTGTAGTCAGCTCCACCTTAAGTGGCAGCTGCGGGGTCCGGAGGTGGGGTTTCCTGCAGAGGGTGAGCCTGCCCAGGCAGCCTGTCCTGGCAGGGGCAGGGCACCCCACTCTGTCCCGCGAGGTCTGCAGCCTGGGACAGGAGAGGGCCAGCGCCCCGCCCTCCTTACCCTGCCGGCTGCTGCCCTCTCGTCCAGCTCAGGGGCTGTGAAGTGGGCAGGGGATAAACCATCAAGGCGCCCTACCTTGTCACCATCCGCCACCCTTGGACATGTCCTGGGGCGGGAGGGGCCTGGCCCTGCCCTGCAGGAGCTCAGAGGTGTTGAGGGAAAGGTCTGCCCCAGAAAGGCCCCGCGCAGGGCCTGTGGGCCGGACGTGGGGCCTGGCGGCAGCGCGAACCCTAGTGAACCAGACCCCAGGCGCGCGGGCCCGCAGCAGCCCCCCAGGGTCGCGGTTCCTGGCTGGAGGGGCCGGGAGGGGCCCCCCGGCGGGAGGGTCGGAGCCCGGCCCCGCCCCCAGCGCAGGGCGGGGAGGGCGCGCGGGGCGGTGGTCGCGAGGGGCCCCGCCTGGCCCCCGGCCCCGCGCCGGTCCACCTTAAGGGGCGCGCTGACATCAGCACGCCGCCGCGCCGCCGCGCCCGCGGGGTGGGATTTCCTCCCGGGCCGCCGCCGCCGCCGGGTCCTGCCCGTCCTGCCGGCCCCGCCCGCCCGGCCCCGGGGAGGGATGCGGCGGCGCGGCACCCAGGATGCCCCGCAGCCCCGGGACGCGCCTCAAACCCGCCAAGTACATCCCGGTGGCCACGGCGGCCGCGCTGCTGGTCGGCTCCAGCACCCTGTTCTTCGTGTTCACGTGAGTCGGCCGCGGCGGGCGCCGGGGCCAGAAGGGGCAGGGCTGCGCGCAGGGCGCTGGACGCGGCCCGGTGGGACTGGACCCCACCGGGGACTGGACAGTGGGCTGGGCTGGGTGGGGGGCACAAGGCTGTGGGCGCCGCGAGCCCCCACCCTGGGCCAAGGCTGATGCCGGGAGCCAGGCAGAGCCAGGTGAGTCCTGGGTGTGAGGACCCTGGTATCTGGCAGGCCCCCCCCGGAGTGCCCAGGCAGGTCCCCCGGGGTGTGAGGCGCCCGCCCCGGGGCAGCGGAGTGCGTGTGGGTCTGCACAGGCTGAGGCTGCAGCCCTGCCCTCCCTGTGGGCCCAGGAGGGGACGCCGGCCTCCCAGGGCCACCAGCCCCCCTTGCAAGCAGTGGACGGTGGCTCCCGGGTGCCTTCCCGGCCGTCCGGCCCCAGGCCACAGCCAAGTTGTTCCCGTGTAGGTGTGGCCTGGCCTGGCTGCCACGTGCCTGCCCCACGGCCACTGCCGACGCTGGTCTGGCAGTGCCCTCCTCTTTCCCTTGACCTCCTCAGGAAGGCCCAGTGGTCACAGCCAAAGGGCCCAACCAGGCCACACCCAGGGACTCTGGCTCCAGGGGGCACTGGAACCTTTGAGGCAGGGGGCCAGCCGGTCCGGCCGGTCCTGGGCTGGTGCAGACCAGGCGGGTGCTGATGACAAGGTTCCCTCTGCGTTGTCGTGACCCTGCCCCCTGCCCCCAACCCCAGGCACAGGGAGCGGTTGGGGACCCCGGCTTCAGCCATGCAGGTCTGCAGCCACCTCCTGCCGTGGTTTCCAGACTGGGACACGGCCAGGTGACCAGAGTAACTACTGCTCCGGCCTTCCTGGGGACCTGAGGCTTGGGGTGACTGTGGCCAGCTGGGCACCCTTTCCCCTTGGCAGGGACGTGGGCAGCGGCCCGAGGCTGACCAGGCTGCACTGGACGCCCGCAGGCGAGTGGGCCCTGCTGGGCTGGGTGGGCACCACAGGCTGCCAGGAGCGTGTTTAAAAAAGGCTGTGTGGACGGGCTTATTTCTGGCTTTGGCGAGCAGACGTGTTCTTGTCGCTGAGATGCTGCTGGCTGTGGGCAGCGGGTGCGGGCCGAGGGAGGACGCGTCCCGCGGGGGCTTCTGGGGGGCGGGCTCCCTGCTCTGGCCTCTGGGCCCTGGTGGGGGTCCCCGGGGGAGCCGCTCGCCGGTCCTGGTTCCTCACCCCCAAGTGCAATTCAGCGTTAGTCCTTCGTTAACTTTAAAAGGAATTCGTGTTCTTGGTGAGAACTTGTGAGATGCAAGGGAAAAGTTTAATAAGAAGCTGAGCTCAGCATCATCCCCTCTCCTGCTCAGAGCACCCTGACCCCCTCAAGGAAGGGTTCTTGTCCTGTGGCTTCCCTTGATTTCAGAGGGTCCCGATGGCCCCACCCCCGGGGGCGAGCATGCAGGGTCCCTGGCCTGCCTCTGTGCTCAGCACCCCAGGGCAGCTCGGTGGGGAAGATAGGGGCACGGGGGCACGGGCCGTGCCCAGGCGCAGCAGTCCTCTTGCCCGGGGACCCTCCCTGTGCCCCCGGGCCATGCTCCTTGGCTGAGTGACCATCAGGGACCCCGGCCTGCTCTCAGCCCAGTCCTGCTGGGCTCCACCAAGGCCGTGTGGTTCTGCGGGGGTTTTGCCAGGCCACCCAGGCCCAGTGATGCTGCCTGCAGTGTGCCGTTCCAGGTGGGCAGGGGGCCGGGCAGTGCCCTCCTTGGACAGGCCTTGTGTCCCCCTAGCTCTGGTCCCAGGCCCTGCGCGGAGCCAGACCACCCTCCGGGGCGCTCCCCACCCCGCCTTGGGCCCCCGCAGGAATGGGACTCTGTCTTCTCTGCTTTTTGGGCTTTGCTGGACACTGACTGGGGCCCTTGGCCCTCTCTGTGCTCAGGAAATATGAGCTGACTGTTTGAGGCAGGCTCGGAGTGGGAGCCCAGGCTGAGGGGACCAGGGACCCCTGCCTTGGGCCAGCTTGCTGAGCGGCTTGGCTGGGAGGACATTCAGACCTGTCACCAGGAGAGGCTGGGGCGTGGCGAGCATGCCCAGAGGTGGGGTCCCCCCACTGAGGAAGGGTAGCATGCCACAGGGGAGCTGCCTGGCAGCCCTCCTCCTCCAGGAAGCTTTCCTGGGTTCTCAGAACAGTCCTGTCCCCCTGGGCACCAGAAGGCTCAGTGCCCCCCGGCTGGGTTGGGGGGTCTGAGAGCCCCAGGCCAGGTCCCTGACCCGCCCCTTCCAACTCCTGGAGCCACCCTGCAGGGTGACGGGGACCCTGTGAGCATCAGAGGGCCAGGGCTGTGGGGCCGGGACCCACGTGGGGGCTGGGCTGTCTTGTCTCTCTGGACCCACTGGGTTCCCCTCTGGATGTCGCACAGAGGGGTAGGCACAATGGACCTGAGTGGTCCCTATGCCCAGTTGGACCATGAGGCCCGGCCTAGGACCAAGCCAGCTTGCAGTGGGCCGACATGGACAAGCCTGCTGGCAGGGGCTACAGGGAGAGGTGAGCCCCCTGCCACGACCTGCCACCTGTAGCCTTAGGAGCCCTGGTGCCCTGAGGCACCTTCCTCCTCTGCTCGGGGGTCCGTGGGGTGGGTGCAGGAAGCCAGCGGCCCTCCTGGCTGGACCAGGGCAGAGTGGCCGCCCAACTTCTGGTCCCGGCTGCCCTGTGCCTGAGCTTCATTAGCCACTGTTAATGAAGAATCCGATTTAAATGAAAACGTCTGAGCTAAAAAAATTTTCCATTCCGCATTTAGCTGTGGCTGCTTGCTACTCTGTGGAACCCCCATCCTGCTGGGTGGGGCCTCCTGTAGGCCCAGGTGGGGTCATGGGAGGCTTGGGGGGAGGGGGCCTGCCGGGGCCCACAGCACGGCTGCCCTGGTGATCAGTGTCCAACCCCCAGCTGGCAGGGGGGGCCTGGAGCACGCTGTTCCCTGGGGGGTTGGGGGGTTGTCCCGAGGACCAAGAGGTCCCCTGGAGCCCGGCTCAGGCTCAGATGCCCGGGCAGTGCCCACCAGGCCTTGCCCACTGAGCGCATGCTTCCTCACTCCCTCCTCACGCTTGCCCTGCCCACATGGAACAGACAGGGGTCCACAGAGGGCCGGGGGTGAGAGTCCAGAAGGGGACGTGTCTGCGTCCGTGTCTGTGGGTATGGATGCGTCACTGTGGGCACAAGTGTGCTTGTCCATACACACGTCAGCGCACACCCGGCCGTTCCGTTGCACTTGCCCTGTATGTGGGCACGCTTATGCAGTGTCCACACGTGTGCGTGTGTGCGTGCTCACAGGGACGTGTGCTCTTTTGTTCTCTCCCCTGCTTAGCTGTCCTTGGGCCCTGGCAGCACTGGTGACTGAGCCGGTCTCCGTGGGGGACCCAGGCCTGAGACCCCTTTTAGCACGCCTGGGGTGGAGGTTGTGAGCGGAAGGACAGGGGCCAGGGTGCAGGGCAGCCCCTGACCCCGTGTTCAAGTCAAGCCTAGGGGGCTAGAGATAGTGAATGGAGGGGGCTCAGGCCCCTGTCAGAAAACCCGTGTGCCCCCAGGCTTGCCCTGCCCTCGCTGAAGCCGCACCCTGCCCTCCCTGGGACGTGCTGCCCAGGGGCACTGGGGGGCAGGTGGTGCCCATCCGGGGCAGAGGCCATCCGGCAAGGGTGGCTCCGCCGCCTTGCAGCTCTTGCTCCGGGCCCGCTGCCGGGCCCGCTGCCGCTCAGGGCCACAGAGCCTCAGGGAGGACACGGCTGCGGGGGGCGGGGCAACGGCCCTGATACCCGCCCCGACAGTGAGGCGGGGCTGACAGGCGCGCTGCCCCGCTGCAGCTTGCGTCCGGCACCAGTGCAGGAGAGCACATCCTTCCACGTGGAGGCTGCGGCCAGCCGTCTCCAGAAGGCGCGTGGGGAGCCAGCTCTCCGCACCAGCGCGGGTCTGCCGCATCCACCTGTCCCCGGTCCCGGCCGGTCCCGGCTCTGTTGCACCCACCTGTCTCCACTGGCATCTGGGCTGTTAGTTCCTCCCACCCCGCTGGGCGGAGCACGCCTCCGGGGCCCACCACCGACCCTCCAAGTGGCGCTGGACCAGAGGCCACGAGTGTGCACCGAGTGCTGCCTGCGTGCCCGGCCAGCGCGCAGGGACGGGCGTGGGGAAGGCGTCTGCTCCTGTCCATGGGCAGGCACGGTGGAGGCGGGCCGCCCGCCCAGCACGCAGACGCTGTGTCCTCGGGCTGAGTGTCGCCTCCACGGCAGGTCCCGGAGAAGAGGAAGGGGTGACGCGCGGCTCCCAGCCCGCCCAGCGTGCTGCCGTGGGAGCGGAGTCTTTAAATAGCCTCTCGCTTTCCACTAAAAATAGAGAAGTTCCACCCGCACGGAGGTGGTTGCTGGGGTGGTGGGGCTGGCGGCTGGCCAAGGCAGGCTTGGGTGCCAGTGTGCCCAGTGTGGGCTGGCCAGGGCCACCCGCACGACTCGCTCACGCGTGGCCGTAGGGCCTGTCCCCGAGGCCGGTGTCGGGGATCCCAGGGGCTCCTGGCCTCCATGCAGGGCCTGGGTGTGTGGAGCGGACCCACTGGGCGGCCCCTGCTCAGCACAGGAGGGACAGGGAGCCTGGAGCCAGAGGCGCTTCGGGGTAGCCTGGTGGGCAAACTCAAGGAACCCCCAAGGGTGGGGGCAGGGGGCCCTGAGCCACTGCCTGAGGCCAGGCACATCCTCAGAGAGGGCTGCGGGTGGGTCCTGTGAGAGCTGGGGAGACACTCTGGTGCCAGGGTGTCCACCGGGGACATGTTCGAGACCCGCACAGCGAGCCAGCAGTCTGGGAAGGCTTACTGGAGGAGGGGACAGCCCTGGAGCCCAGTGCAGAGGGGTGATGAGAGAGTCCACAGGGATTCTGTACTGCCCTGCGGAGAGAAAGGTGACAAGCTAAGAAGGGGCTGGGGCCCCTGGGGGTCCAGTGGCTGAGGATCTGCCTGCCAATCCGATGCAGGTTGGACGCCTGCTTGGGGAGCTGAGTCCCACCTGCCGCGGAGCAGCTCAGCCTGTGGGTCGCAGCTACTGAGCCTGTGCGCCTCGACAAGGGAGAAGCCGGTACGCCTGGATCCTGCGTGCCGCAACTGAGGCCTGACGGCCACAGACAAATACATGAAACAATGAGGCAAGGCTATCTGGCTGCAGATGCACCTAGGCCCAGGCGCTGAGCCCGCACCCCACAGGGGACGGCACGCGCCCTCTGCACCATGCATTCACAGACCGAGGAAGGCAGCTCCCCACATCACACCCGAGAACCTCCCTGGAAGCAGGGGCCTGCCAGGCTGGGGACAGGTCTGGGTGAGGCCCAGGGCTGGCCTGAGCTGCCCAGCGGGTCACTGGCCTCTGCCCATCAGAGTGCATGGGCAGAGACGGGCTCTCACCCCGTCTGTGTCCACCCCTCCTGGGGAAAGGGACCCAGCCAGGAAGGATGCCCAACGTGGGTGGGAGGACAAGGCTTGCCTCTGGGCAACCCCTCCTGCCCTTCCTCTGAGCCTCAGTTTTCTCAGCTGGGAGTTGAGTTGCTGGCAGGCGCTTGGGGGTGGCTGGGTCGGAGCTGGCTCCGGTGGCCACCCTCAGCGCCGCATGTGTGTGGCCTAAAGCCGCTGCCCCACGCCCCCTCCCCACACACCTGCCACACCCCAGACCGAGCGCCCCCTGCTGCCCCACACAGGTGCCCGTGGCTGACGCGCGCCGTGTCCCCAGCCGTCCCCGTCTACAATGGCGTCCTCTTCCTCTTCGTCCTGGCCAACTTCAGCATGGCCACCTTCATGGACCCTGGCGTCTTCCCCCGAGGTAGGGCCCTGTGTGGGGCGGCTCCCCACTCGCTCTCGCTCGAGTGTGGGTGGCTGACGGGGGCAAGCCGGGCCGGGAGCGGACTGGCTGGGGAAGGGCTGGCCTCTCCTGCCAGGGCGGTCAATTTCCTGCCGCCCCCGGCCCACAGCGGATGAGGACGAGGACAAGGAGGACGACTTCCGGGCCCCGCTGTACAAGAACGTGGATGTGCGGGGCATCCAGGTCCGCATGAAGTGGTGCGCCACCTGCCACTTCTACCGCCCGCCGCGGTGCTCTCACTGCAGCGTCTGCGACAACTGCGTGGAGGTGACGCCCGCCCCGCCCCGGCCCCGCCCCGGCCCCGCCCCGGCCCCGCCCTTCCCTGGCCCCGCCCCCGCGCATCACCCCGCCCTTTCTGGCCCGGCCCCGCCCATGACCCCGCCCTCAGCTCTGCTCCACCCCTGGCCCCGCCCCTCCTCTGCTCTGCCTGCAGTTCCGCCCCGCCTCCGGCCCCGCCCTACCCCTGACTCCGCCCCGCCTCTGCTCCGCCTGCGGTCCGGCCTCCGCCCCGCCCCCCCGCCCCGCCCCCCCCGCCCCGCCCCCCCCCCCCGTCCCGCCCCCCCCCCCCCCCCCCCCCCGCGTGCTGACCTGCTGTTCCCACCCAGGACTTCGACCACCACTGCCCCTGGGTCAACAACTGCATCGGGCGCCGCAACTACCGCTATTTCTTCTGTTCCTGCTGTCGCTCAGCGCGCACATGGTGGGCGTCGTCGCCTTCGGGCTGGTCTACGTGCTGAACCATGCGGAGGGGCTGGGCGCCCGCCCACACCACCATTACGTATCCTTGGCCTGACCACAAAGGCGGTGTGGGCCGGGGACACATCTCGCGGGGAAGTCGAGGCCCGGAGGGCTGGGGCGGAGCCCGGAAGCCCCCGGGGAGTGGGTCCCCTTCCCTGAGTGGGTGGTGGGGAGGGCCTGAGCCTCTATCCACAGGCAGCTGCTCCGTCCTCGTCCTTGGCCGTTGGCCTTAACGGGCCAGCATGGCCGTCATGTGTGTGGCCGCCTCTTCTTCATCCCCGTCGTCGGCCTCACGGGCTTCCATGTGGTGCTGGTCACTCGGGGCCGCACCACCAACGAGCAGGTGCAGACCTGGGGGGCCGCGCGTTCTTGACGGGGATGGGGTGTGGGCGGGTCCTTAACCGGCTGAGCGAGGAGCCCGGGCCACACGATGACGTGCAGGAGCGTGGTCGGAGCAGGGGCCTGGAGGCCCTTGGCTGATGCGCAGCAGTGCTGGGGGAGGCTCCAGCCCTGGAGCCCGGCTCTGGAGCCCCCAGTGGGGTTTGGCACGTTAGGGCTCCGGCCCTGGAGCCCCAGTGGGGTTTGGCACATAGGGTCGCGCCTGCCCTGTACCCCTCCACACCCCCATCGGTGGCCACTGTGGCCACCAGTGAATCAACTTAGAAGTCCCACTGCATACATGGGCAGGTCCTGAACACCCCTGGGCTGACCCTGCTCAACTGACCTATGAGGAACCCTGCTATCCCTGCTTGTCTTCCCTCCTTGGCTGGACCCTGGGTGGCCAGGCTGGCTGAGGGGTTCCATATCCACAGGTGACGGGGAAGTTCCGTGGGGGCGTGAACCCCTTCACCCGCGGCTGCTACGGGAACGTGGAGCACGTGCTGTGCAGCCCTCTGGCGCCCCGGTGAGGCTCTCAGCCCGTCCAATCTGCTCTCGCCTGGCGGGCCCTCCCCTCGGCGCGCATTCAAGCGGGGCCGCCCTGGCCACTGACCCTCTGCCCTGGCGCAGGTATGTGGTGGAGCCGCCCCGGCTGCCGCTGGCTGCTCGCCTGAAGCCGCCCTTCCTTCGGCCGGAGCTCCTGGAGCGAGCGCCTCCGCTCAAGGTCAAGCTTAGTGACAATGGGCTGAAGGCTGGCCTGGGCCGCAGCAAGGTGGGCGCCCAGGGGAGGGCGGGGGATGGGGAGCGGCGGGAAGCCGCCAGGTTGGCGGGACCACGTAGAAGGAAGAGGACCAAGCGGAACAAAGGAAGGGTCAGGGTCCTGGGCACCAGGATGGGTTCCCCAGTAAAGCCCCGCCCCTGGCCTGTACCATGTCCCCTTCCAGTCCAAGGGCAGCCTGGACCGGCTGGATGAGAAGCCCCTGGACCTGGGCCCGCCACTGCCCCCAAAGGTGGAGGCCGGCACGTTTGGCAGCGACCTGCAGACCCCACGCCCGGGCAGTGCTGGTGAGGTGGGAGCGCCCGAGCGGAGGGAGGGGCGCCGAGCGATCCCAGCCTGACCGCGGCCCGTCTCCTCCAGAGAGCGCCCTGTCGGCACAGAGGACCAGCCCCCCGACACCCGCCATGTACAAGTTCCGGCCCGCCTTTCCCACGGGTCCCAAGGCGCCATTCTGCGGGCCGGCAGGGCAGGTGAGGAAGCCTGGCCCCGCCCCCAGGAGTTCCTACCCGAGGTGGCCCCGCCCCCAGGAGACCCCGCCCAGGGGCCCCGCCCCCAGGAGACCCCGCCCAAGGAGTTCCTGCCTGAGAAAGCCCCGCCCCAGGAGCTCCTACCCGAGGAGGCCCGCCCCTGGAGGCCCCGCCCCCATGAGGCACTCCTGAAGACCCCTTCTGAGTCACCGAGGGTGAGCGTGCCAGCTGGGGCAGGGTGTCCTGGTCCTTCTGGCCCTTGGCCTTGCCTGCCTGCTGGCTCGGCGCTGTTCCCCGGGCCACTGTGGGCGCTGCCCCCGGCAGCACTGTGTGCGGGCGCCTGGAATTCCACGTTAGTCACTGCCTGAGGCCTTCAGGGCCCCCCGCGAAGACTTCAGAGGAATTTGAAATTGCTTGAGGAAGCACATTTATTCTCTGCGTTCACGTGGGGCAGTGGGCGGCCTGAGCCAGAGGACCAGAGCCCTGAGGTCCCCGGGCTGCATGCTTCCTTCATGGCCACTGGGGGGCGGGCCTGTGATAGGCCAGCACGCCTGGCTCCCCAGGGAGCTCCCCCAGGACTGATGGCATACCTGGCCAGGGTCTGGTGGCCCTTAGAATGGTCACCTCCTCCCTGGGGTTGTCCTGGATCCCATGGAGGGTCTGGCTGGTTGTCCATGTGCCCTGAGGCCACCCACACTGCCGTGCCCACCCTGGGCCTCTTCCCTCTGGGTGCAAGGGAACTGCGGGCTTCTGGAAACAGCTCGTCGCTGCACCTGCCGCCACTTGATGGCAGCTTCCCAGAGGGCACAGGGCATCTGGCGGCCTGGGGTGGGCAGACGTGGACGGGCCTTCTCTCCCTGCAGGTCACAGGCACCGACTCCCTGACGCTGGGGGAGGACAGCATCCACAGCCTGGACTTTGCATCCGAGCCCAGCTTGGACCTGCCTGACTACCCACCCCTCAGCGCGGCCGACACCTTCTCAGGCGCCCTGCGCTCCCTTAGCCTCAAGGCGGCCAGTCGGCGGGGCGGGGACCACGTGGCCCTGCAGCCCCTGCGCTCTGAGGGTGGGCCCCCCACGCCCCACCGCAGCCTCTTTGCCCCCCACGTGCTGCCCAACCGCAACGGCAGCCTGTCCTACGATAGCCTGCTGAACCCCAGCTCCCCGGGGGGCCACGCCTGCCCGGCCCACCCCGCAGCCGGCGCCCCCGGCTACCGCTCACCCTACCTGCACGCGGGGGCACCAGGCGACCCGCCGCGGCCGCCGCCCCGCAGCTTCAGCCCGGCGCTGGGCCCGCGGCCGCGGGAGCCCTCGCCCGTGCGCTACGACAACCTCTCCCGGACCATCATGGCCTCCATCCAGGAGCGCAAGGACAGAGAGGAGCGGGAGCGGCTGCTGCGCTCTCAGGCCGACTCTCTCCTCGGCGACTCGGGCGTCTACGACACGCCCAGCTCCTACAGCCTGCAGCAGGCCGGCGTGCTGTCCGAGGGCCCACGTGGCCCCGGGCTGCGCTGCGGCTCCCGGGATGACCTGGTGGCTGGGCCTGGCTTCGGGGGTGCCCGCAACCCCGCGCTGCAGACCTCGCTGTCCTCGCTGTCCAGCGCGGTGAGCCGGGCGCCACGGACCTCCTCCTCCTCCCTGCAGACAGACCTGGCCAGTAGCGGCGGCCCAGGGGCCCGGCCCACCAGCGGCCCGCACAGGTCGCCGGCGCACCAGGTGCCCCCGTCTCCACCTGGCACCCCCTGCTCACCCTCCTATGCCGGCCCCAAGGCCGTCGCCTTCATCCACGCGGACCTCCCGGAACCGCCGCCCTCGCTGGCTGTGCAGAGGTGGGTGCTGGGGTGTGGCTGGCCACTGGGCACGGGGTAGGGGTCTGTGGGGCTCTTGGCTGGGAGGCTGCCCAGGAGGCCTGAGGCTACCCTGGGGCGTGGGCCTCACCCAGCCTGCAGGCTCCTGCTGGCCAGCGTGAGGGTTGCCGGCTCCAAGGATGCCCTGGACACCCTGGGGTGGGGGCAGGTGATTTTGCCAACAACCCGCACTCTTCCCGGGCTGACAGACCCAGTGCGTGGGGCATCCCGGCTCCTAGAGACGGTCAACTGCCCATGTTCAGAAGGCCAAGTCAGGGTGATGTCATCCTGCAGCGGGCACCACGGTCCTGGCCCCCCAGGGCCTTCCCTGCTCAGAGACGGGCAAAGGGAGGCTCGGGCAGGGGGCGGAGACAGGCTGGGTGACAGGCCCAGTGGGCAGCAAGGTCCACGCTATTGGTTAGTGCCCAGCAGCTGCAGGGCCGAAGGGCAGCCCCTTGCTTTCCTCAGAGGGAGCAAGGAGGAGGTCAGAGGGTGACTGGGTTCCCCAGCTCAGGGTGCCAGGACATGGATGCACTGGCCGGGGTCCACCTGGCCTCCCTGCGCTCTTGGTCTGTGCTGAGCGGCCTGGGAAGGGATGGTGGCTGTTCCGACAGATGTCTGCCCTCCGCCCCCCGCCCCCCATTTCTGTGTGGGACTGTCCAGGCTGAGGCAGGGCTGCCCAGGGCTCCGTCTGTCCGTGTCCTCTGTCCACTGCCTCCGCTGGCTGTGTTCTGCCGCGTTTCCGTGCTCACCGTGTGTGTGTGTCTGCTTGTTTCGATGCAGGGACCACCCTCAGCTGAAGACCCCCCCAAGTAAGCTTAATGGGCAGTCCCCGGGTCTGACCCGCTTGGGGCCGGCCCCCGGCCCCCCGGGGCCCTCCGCCAGCCCCGCCCGGCACACGCTGGTTAAGAAGGTGTCCGGCGTGGGTGGGACCACATACGAGATCTCGGTGTGAGGACCGACTGCCCCCGTCGCCGAGCACCATGGGAACCACGACCCCCCGCGGCCACCCCTCCCAGCTTCTCTGCCCCTGGAGAGGAGGCCCAGGCCTGGCGCGGATGCCTCGTGAGGAAAGCCACGCCTCCGCGGCCCGTCCCTCGTCCTCAGCTGCCCGTCCGCACCTGCTCACCAGGCGCCGTGGGGCCGCGGGCCGAGGGGCTGCAGGGCCTGCGTGTTGGTGGTCCTGTTCCTGTGAGCTGGGGCGGCGAGGAGCACAGAGCGCGCCTGTGCCCCTGAGGTTGTCACCCAGCCGGCCCCACCCGCTTCCCTTCTGTGTGGGTTCCCGTGGCCCAGAGACGGACAGAGAGGCCTGAGCCCCTGGCCGAGGGCCCCGCCGCCCGGCTGCCCTGACCCCTTGCCTTTCAGGGACCTGCTGCAAGCTTGTAGCTTGGCATGGCCAGCTCTCCCACAGGGAGCATGGGCCCAGCCCGCAGGCACCCAGCTATTCTGACAGACAGGTGGACAGACGGACAGCCAGCCAGCTGTGGGTGGGGTCCTGGCTCCGTGTGTCTCGTCTCGCCCCTGCTGGTGGGCGCATCCCCACGTCTGTGCTCTGAGCTGCCATGCTGCGTCCCATGTGTCAACGCTCAGGCCCCTGCCGTCCCCCTCCCCCGCCCCGCCTGGAAACGCGCTTTAACTGAAGCCTTAACCTCTGCTTTATGCTCTTGTGGGAGGCGATGGGGGCTGGGGGAGCAGACAGGAGGCCTGATGCTGCCCCTGGGGGCCCAGGCCACCCCGAGCCCCCTCCCTGCAAACTGGAGACCCCCACCCAAGGCACGCAAAGCCCAGGCCCCGCTGGAGCCTGGGGCCCACGTGGGAAGCACATCGGGAGGGTTCGGAGTTTCACCTGGTGCCAGGGACCCGAGAGTGAGCACACGGCAGCGCCCGCTTGCGTTGTGTCTGTTCTATGTTTTTGTATCAACATCTATATATCTATAATTTTATTAAAAAAAGAAAAAGAGTCACTTGGGTCCTTTCCTTGAGCAAGACCAAGGCTTCTGGCAGGGCATAGGGGTCAGGCCGCGGGAGAAGGGGTGGCAGCCTGTCTGGGCCTGGATGCTCTGTGTGGGCGCTCCTGAACTGATGCCAGGCTGGAGGCCGGGCAGGGGTGTGTGGCCTCCCGTGTCTGTGTCACCCCGGAAGTAACAGGGTGTTGGGGCAGCTGGGCTGAGCCGCCCCGGGGCCCCTGAGCAGGGAGTGCCCGTGGGCTGGGATGTTGGGCAGCTGGACTGGTCCCTACACCCCTCCTCAGACACGCGTTGGGCAGGGTGGGGGGAATCCACAGCCTTTAGGGGACTTTAGGGAGGCCTGGGGTAGAGCCTGGTCTGCTGACCTCCGCCTTTCTGCTTCTCTCTCACTGGACGCTGCGACCCGCAGGGGCTGGATCGGCACCTGCAGCCGTGGATGGGGGCGGCGCGGCCAGCCCTGGGCGCCCCCCGGCCTGCACCTGTGCCACTTCGGCCTCCCAGAGGACCACCCGCCGCTGCGGGCCCCCTGGAGCCCAGCCCCAGGGGCGCCTCCCCGGGGGGCTGTGTGCCGGCTGCACTTGGCTGCCTCTAGCCTCTTCCCCAGCCTCTCGGGGCCCGAGCGGGACACCAAGTAGGCCACTTTGGGGCCCCGGAGGGCTGGGCTGCTGTGGACCCTAGGGGCCCTGGGGCCTCCGTTCCACCAGCCACAGCTAGACTTGACCCCCAGCCTGCCAGGGCCCATGACCCTGCGCCCTCCCGGCTCAGGAGGCCCCCGCCCGCCGCAGAGGGTCAGACCCCCCAGGCGGGGGCCCCAGAGCTGCTGGGGCCACCACAGCCTTCTGGGCTGTCTCTGCCCCCGCACCTGACCCCCTGCCTGACCAAGCACTTTACGCGTCCCTTCCTTCCCAGGGAGCCCGGCCTCTGTGGGCTGGGCCAGGCCGGGTGGGGGTCTCAAGCAGCCCCTGCAGGCCTCTGCACTGCCCCCTCCCCTTGCACCCTGCACATGAGCGGATGCCTTAAGCTCCTGCAGCAGCCAGCCAGAGGAGACCCCAGCCCGCCAGCCCTGCCCCGACGGTCTTCCTTCCTTCTCTGCACACCTGGGGTACTCAGAGGGCCCCGCCATCCCCAGCCCTGCAGCCCCCAGCCAGCTGGGCCCCCCTGATGCCCCCAGGGGCGGGGCAGGGCCTTGGCCAGCCCCCATCTCTCGCCAGCAGAGCTGTTTCTCCCACGTGGGGACGAGCAGCCACAAATCTGGTCTCTTGTTCTGAAAGGATCCCCTCGCCCCAGTTTAATGCAGAAAATAAAACCTTTGTGTTTTACCCCCGTGGCTCTGTCCACCACCGTGGTCCCCTGTCCTTCAAGCCTGGACTGGACAGGGGCCCTGGGTTGGGGAAGTAAACGGGAATGGGGGGGAGGGCGCTGGGTGGTGGCTGGGCAGGTGTGGGAAGTGGGTGGTAGGTCAGACAGGGACACGGGTTGTGCTTGAGTTCAGCAGCACCTGTGGGGCAGAGAACCTGCTCCCCGAGGTCCACCCACCTGGGGATGAGGCCTGGGGAGCTCACTTTCACTGGGGCTCCCTCCCCTCTCCTGGTGGAAAGGGGGCTGCAGAGAGGCTGCCCCCGCCGCAGGTGGGCGAGGGGTGCCAGAGAGGGGTGCCTCCCCAGGGACCCTCGCAGCAAGATCAGCCCGGGAAGGCCTCACAGCCACCGGCGCCAGCCCCGGTGTCCATGGAAACAAGCACACAGGCCCAGAGTCACGTCTATATGTTCGGCCGCAGGCCTGGCCCTCAGGACAGCCCCCGCCCCCTCCCTTCTCCAAGCCTCCGGGCGGGGACGGTGCGCCGCAGTGCCGTGGGCGGGGGCCGGCGCGGCCTCTGGGCGCTGGGGGCCGCGCCGGCCTGCTGGCTTCCTCCTCGCTGGGGCCGCTGGGCCTCCGGCCTAGAAGGGCAGGAAGCCGTCCACCTCGAGGCGCAGGAACGGGCCCAGCAGGGCCCGCAGCTTCCAGACGGCGGCGCGGCTCAGCAGGGGTGGCACCAGCCCCTCGAAGGGCGCGGGGTCGACCACGTACACGTAGGCGGCGGTGCAGGCCAGCAGGGCGCCCAGCAGCAGCCTCAGGGCCAGCAGCCTGCGGGCGGCGGTGGTCAGGGGGCGGGGCGCCCGGGGATGGGCCCTGGGCACTGGGCTCGGTCCCTATGCCGGCTGCGCCACCTACCAGAACTGGCCTCTGAGGCCCTCGGAGCATCCCAGCTGCAGCCGTGCCTTCTGCGGAGGAGGGGCCGAGCCGGTGAGGTCAGGGCAGGCCTGCTCACCCGGCTCCTCCCCCAAGCGCGGCTTCTGGGAGGGTAGGGGTGGGGGTGGGGGCTTACCCCTCTGCATGCCATCTTCTGGTCCTTCCTGGCCTGGGTCCGACACTGGGCCCGTTCCCTAGGGGGGGGGGGGCGGGGGTGCTGCAGTCAGCACCATAGATATACCCCCTCCTCAGCCCGCACCACTGCCCTGGCGCTGGGGAACTGAGGACCGGCCAGGGACGGGTCCACCGCACCCTGACCCAGACACCATCGCAGCTCAGCCAGCCCCCGCCCCCGGGCCTCCCGCCCCACATCACCCCAGGATCTCCAGCTGGATGTCCTCCATCTGGTCCAGCACGCCCCTGATGTCCTTCTTGAGGTTCTGGGGGCCAGAGAGGGTAAAGTGGGGGTCCTGCTCGCCCGCGCCTTCCCCGCCCGCTCATCCTCTGGGCCTCGAGCCTCCGGGGACCTACCAGGAGCCCAGTGGCCTGGTTGTTCAGGGCCATGTGCACTTCAGCCACGCCGTCCCACACCTGGTGGGAGGGGCGAGGCTGGGTCACGCCCTCAGGATGGAGCAGGACCCGTGCTGGACGCCTCTCTCCACAGGTGGAGCCCCCGCCCGGCGCCCCCACCCACCCCTGCAGGTGGCACCTCGGTGATAGCCATTTTCTTCCTCTCAAAGGACAGTCGGATCCTCTGCAGCTCGTTCTGGGGAGGGGGCGCAGTGTGGGCCGAGGTAGGGCTGGAGGGTGGTCGGCTCCCGCTCCACCGCGCCCCGCCCCACCCCCTGGGCCCACCGGGGACTGCGGCACGGACTCCTCCCCCTCCCCGGCCCCGGTGCCGCCCCCCCGCCCCGCCCCGGCCCCGCCGCTCCTGGACACGCCCCCTGGACCACCCGGGACTGCCACAGGAACGAGTGCCTGGCCCCGCCCCATCCCGGCCCCGCCCCATGCGGGCCCCGCCCCGCCGCTGCCCCCTGGGCCCACGGCCCACCGCGGACTGCAGCACAAACTCCGCCCCCTTCCCGGCCCCGCCCCTCCAAGGCCCCGCCCCCGGGCCCTCGTGGGACTTCTGCAGAAACTACTCCCTGGCCCCGCCCCATCTAGGCCCTGCCCCGGCCCCGCCCCCGGCCCCACCAGGGACTGAGGCACCGACTCCTCCCCTCACCCCGGCCCCGCCCCTCCGCACATCGGCCCCACTCAGGCCCCGCCTCCGGGCCCACCCGGGGCTGCATCACGGACTCCTCGCTCCCCCCACCGCCCCGTCCCCTCCCCTTCCAGCCCTGGCCCCGCCTTATCCTGTCCCCTCCCCTCCCCGGCCCCCCCGGCCCACCTGGGACTGCTGCACGAAGGACTCTTCGCCCCTGCACAGCTCCTGCCGCAGCAGTTGCAGAGGGGCCCTGTCCTCCAGGGGCCGGGCGCAGGCCTGCTCAGGGGGCTGCGGAGGAGCCCCCGGCTCAGCCCCAAGGCTATCGGCAGCGTCCGTGGTCATGGACTGCTTGGGAGTGGGGTGGGGGGAGCGCATGGAGCCACAGGGCGCTCCACAGTGCCACCCACGGTCCTGCCGGGGCCGTGCCCCGCCCTGCACTCACCCAGGCCAGGGCCGTGCAGCTCGAGTGCTCGGGGCACAAGGGCAGGAACTGCTGCCCCGGCCCCAGGAGGGCCCCCAGCTGCTGCCGCAGATCCTGGTTCTGCCTCTTCTGGGGTGGGGCACAGAGATGGGGAGATGGAGACGGCCATGTCTGGGGAGGGGCCTGGGCAGAGGGGTGTGGGCCTGACGGGGCCGGGGCACAGGGTCTGGTGGGGCCCGGGTGTGGGGCTCGGGGTCTGGCAGGGCTGGAGAGAGGGGTCTGGCAGGGCTGGGGCATTGGATCCGGGGCGTGGGGTCTGGCAGGGCTGGGGCCCAGTGCTCACCAGACTCTGGTTCTCCTGCTCCAGCTGAAGGAAGGACGGCTCTGCGGGCCCCAGGGGAATGCCCTGGAGCTGGGGGGGGTCTGCCCTGGGTGAGGCTGAGGCCCCTGTGCCCGGGATCAGGGGTGGGCACGGGCAGGGCCGGGGCCCTGAGGTGGGCCCTGCCGCCTGCCGGGGAGCCCTCTGCTCTTGCTCGTGGCTGGAGTGCAGGGCCCAGCCCCACCCCAGCCTGGTGTCCGTCTGTCCTTGTCTCATCCTCGCCGGGTCTGGCGGCCTCTGTCCCTGCAGCTCGCCGTCCTCGCTCGTGATGAAGTTCCCGGGTACCTCGCCCCCGACCCTGGGTCCCCCACCCCCTGTCCCCAGGGCTGAGAAAGGCCTGGCAGTCTCCATTGAGTGGGTGGGGCTGAGAGGCGCCACGCAGGGCCACCTGGCGAACCCCGGGCAGGGTGGGTCTAGGCACCCCCCACGACTGCCCGGAGCTGGGGGCTGGAGGCACTGGGGGCGGGTGTGGCCCCAGGGCCCCAGGGTTTTCGGCCCCTCCATTCCTCCCTGTGACCCCTTCCTGACCCCAGGTCCAGGCTGTGGCCTGGCCGGTCCTGCCACCCGCTTACTAAGGGAGCTCTGGGTGTCACGGCTCCCAGGCACCTCAGGGGCAGCTGTCACAAAGGCCTGGGCAGGACCAGGGAGGTCATAATGGGCCGGGGCGGTGGCTGGAGCGGGGCTGACCAGGCCCCTCCCGCCACATCCCATCAGCTACTGTCCTAGGCTGCACGGCAGGTCCTGCAGACAGGAGCTAAAAGCAAAGTCAGACAGCAGCAGGAGGCCAGTGTGGCCCTGCCCCACCCGAGAGCCCCAGGCCGAGGCCTTCCTGCAGGCAGTGCCCATGCCTCTCTCCACCCAGAAGAGATCATCCCGCAGCCTGACCTTTTCACCTGTGAATCTCCAAGGTTTGTTTTGTTTCGTTCTGTTTTTAAGTCATTTATTGAACATTCCGTGGTCCCACAAGGACTGTTATCCAAAGCTGAGTCACCCACTCGCAGCCACGGCCTGTTCAGTGGCTGGACTCTGGTCCAGCTTTTCGCCACTTCAGGGGTCTTTTCAGGGACTGCAGAGCGCCGGCCAGATCCGGCACCCCACCCTCCCCCCGGATTCCCCTCCCCTCCTAACAGCCTCATGGATGCACCCCCGCCCTCCATGGTGCCCCCACTCCTGGTGCCCCCAGCTCACAGCCCGCACTTTCGGTTTCCTCCCTCGCTTCACAGAAGTGCGTCCGCAAGCAGCTTCCTCAGAAAGGAGGGCTGGTGGAAGCCTGAGTGCCCATGCGGGGGACACAGCTGCAGACCCCGGCTGTCCCTGCGTCCTTGACCCTCAGCAACGTGACCCTGGGCTCCGGGCTAGCTTGAACCCAGGGGGCCTGCTTGGGCCTGTGGGCTCTTACCAGGAGGTCTGAACAACGCTTGTGTGTCGGGCGATGACTTTCTTGCTGCTCTCTGGATCCTCTGTGACCTTGCTCTCGGATTCCAGGTCGCGGGGAAGGGGGGTCTCTGGTCGTCCGGTGGGTCCCCAGCTCCCGGGAGGGGATTGACAAGCCCAGTGAGACCAGAGACCCACCCGGTGGGGCCAGTCAAGTGGACCAGGCCCGGCTGACGGGTGTTTGCTTTAGCCTCTGGTGTGGGGAGCTAGATTGGGAGAGCCCTGGGGATCAGCCGGCAGCTCACTCTGACCTCAGGCTGTTGGCCTGTGAGGCTGGGCCGGTCAGACTCAGGCCCTTCCCCGTGGGAGACCCTGCTGTAACGTTCCAGGACGCCTCCATTGTTCTCTGCCTCTTCCCATTCTTTTCTTAGAGCTTCCTGTCCTCCTTTAGGGACAAAGTGGATTTTGGGGGAGGAGGGGAGCTTTCACTTCCTGCTGCTTCTCCTTGAGGGTCTTCTGTTTGGAGGGCCTTCCTGCTAGGAATGGTTAACGGCTTTGCTACTCCCCATTAGCAGCCAGGGAGTCCTCAGGGCAGACGTCTGGAGGGGGCAGCCTGGGGAGTTGCCTGTGGGTCCCGTGCCACCTGCTGACTCTCGCACGAGCTGGGCGGCTCAGGGGGCCAGCCCGGGTCAGCAGCCCTGCCTCGTCCACACCCAGGTGTGGTCAGCCCCCGCTTCCTGTCTGAAGAAGTCCATCAATACCCCTCGTCTGCTGGTGGTCTGGCGCCCCCGCTGAGTGCGGAACACCCGCAGAGGAGGGGCACGCACCGTCCACAGGCTGTGCCCAGCTGGACGCACGTGGCCTGGGCCCAGCAGGCTGCTCTGTGTTTCTGGGGGTGCATCTGGGCACTAGCAACAGGCTCTGCTGGGAGGGGCCAGGAAAGACGGGCCCGGGAAAGACGGGCCCGGACCCCGACTCAGGCCCCCATGGCCTCCTGAGCCCACACCCCACTGGAGAAGATGGCACCCCCGGGGTGAGGTGGGGGCACCGTCCCGTCAGGAGCCAGCAGGTGCTGGGGAATGTTCAACGTGGGGGAGAGGAGCTCCTCGTGGAGACGGGGGCCCCTGTACTGACAGCAAAGACACCCCGGGAACTGTTGGCAGCGGCCTCGCGTCTCACCTGGGCCACCAGGCTGGTCTGCAGGAGGGGGTGCCTGGGACGCCCAATGGCACCAGAGCCTCCCCCAGCCGCCTGGAACCTGCTCCTGGACGCAGCCTGTGCCTCTCTGTGCCCTGCCTGGGAAGCTTGCTAGTGCCTCGGAACCCAGCCCCGAAGACCCCACACCCTGAAACCTTGCTCGCCCCGTCCCTGTGGTCCTTGCAGTGCGGCCCTGAGCTTGGGTGTGGCCCAGGGGGCAGGGGGCTCTCAGAGAGAACCCCAGCTATGATGGCATTTCCACAGACAGGCCACGGGGTCGCAGAGTTTGGACATGGCTGAGCACGTGTGTGCACACACACACATGCCCACGGCAGAGCGCCCTGCAGATCTCACTAGTGTGTGGATGCCCCCACACACCCGGATCGAGTCCATGCCCCAGGGGGCTCACTAGGGGCTCGGGGTGAGTCCCTGTGGCCGAGTTCCGTGCCGCAGCGGGAAGCTGGGCTGGCTCGAGCGTCACGGGGAGCCGCGGCCCTCGTTACCAGGCAGCGCGCCTCCCTGGACGCCAGTTGCCATGGCGGCTGCTCCCTGCCCAAGGTGCTGTGATGCTCGGGGGCCTCGGGGAGCCTGGTGCTGTGAACAGAGCTGGGCCGCGAGGGAGAGGCCTAGAGGCTGCACACCTCCTGCCTGGCCTGGCCTCTCTGTGGCCCCAATGTCCAGGGCCCCAGGCTTGCTTCCCAAGTGGGTCAACAGGCCTGGGGCACGTGGGGCTCGGGGCCCCTGGGCCAGCCACAGCCTTCAGGGGCAACCCCCTCTTCGCACCCCCAGGGCAGGCCCTTGACACAGACCCGCCCCCTCATCAGACCCTTGGGCCTGCAGGCTTCCTGGGGCAGCCCCAGGCTGCGGACCCCCCATCTCTGGCCCTTCAGGCCACTCCCAGGGCCTGGGGGTCCGAGTCTGTGATGGACACCGCTGGCCCAACGCTGGGCCTCGTGGGCTCCAAGGCTGGTCTGGTGCCCTCCTGGGGCGCAAGGGAGTGGCCAGACCCGCAGGAAGACGGGTCCACAAGGAGTGGCTGAGTGAGGGGGGCGGCCTGTGGACTGACCGGCCCAAACCAGGGCCAGCGCGTGGCAGGGGAGTGGACACCGGCCACTGCCTGCTGGGGGGCCCTGCCCCGTCCCGCCCCAGCCTGAGGGAGGGAGCAGGCTGGGCCGGGCCCTGGGAGTGGGGCGCAGCTGAAGGGCGAGCAGGTGCCCGTGGGGTCCTCCTGCAGCTGGTCCGTCTCAGAGGCCGTGGCTGGGGGTCGGGCGTGCCTGCCCACCCCGGGTGACCGAGCGGCTCCCCGGGCGTGCAGTGGGCAGCCCACTCCTCTTCCCTCCCTTGGAGCCCTCTGGACAGCCACTGCACATTTTTTATTTTAGAATCAGAGAGAGAATACAAGTGTCAAGGGAAACCCTCGCCGCAGGGCACTGTCAGCAGGGTGCTGAGGGCTGCAGGCTGGGGGCAGCCATGCTGAGGCCCCACCCAGGAGGGTGGGCAGAACCTGCCCAGAGACCCCCGAGCTGCCAGGGTCCCTGACAGCTGGGCTCACCCGTGCCCATGGTGAGCTAGCCCACAGTGAACCCGGAAAGCCAGCCCAGCCAGCTGAAGCTGGGGTCACCTCCCGAAACCCTTCCTGGGGCCAGATTCCAGGACGCATGGGCACCATGCTCTCCACCCCTGCCCCTGGGGAGTGGACGTGGAGGGGTGAGTGAGGCCCGGAGTCAGGTGGGGGGCGGAGACCGCGTGGCCAAGGCTCCTTGGCTCTGGAGGCCGGTCCACCCTCTCTAGGGCGGCCAGGTGCAGGTCCCGGAATCCACCACCAGATGGCCGCACAGGCCGACAGAAGGGCTGCAGGCTCGGGGACCCTGAGGCCCGGCGGGCGACCCCTGCTCGCGTCTGCCAGTGCAGGGGACAAAGCCCTCCGCAGCTGGACCTGCGCTCCCGTGGGGGTCTGACCGCGTCCTGCCAGCACCTCCCCGGGCTTCGCCCTGGGGCTCACCCCCTCCTTCAGCCCCTTGCCTGCTCCCTGCCCGGGGTGTGGGTGCCTGGGGTGGGGCTCCGCGCCCCACTCCGCGGGGTGTGGACCCTCTGGTGGCCCCGGGCTGCGTGTTTGTCAGTGGGCACTCAGCTGGCGGGGGGCCCAGTTCCAGCCTGTGAGGCCCAGGCACGGGGATGCGAGAGCCTGTCTCGGGGCAGGGCAGGCCGGTGTCCAGGACTTCCCGGGGGCCAGGGTGGGCAGGAGGTAGTCGCCTGCAGCGTCTCCATGGTGCCTGGGAAGCTGGCCAGGCGGCCAGGAGCCCCTGAGGCGGCCGTGGGGTGCGTGTGGGGGGTGCTCTGCGCTGAGTGCCCACCGCCCTGGGCCTGGGGCGGGGGCCGGCCGGGCCGCGGGCAGAGCCACCGCTTTTGGGTGACCTTGCGGTGCTGCCACAGAAACAAGCCTGGAACCACCTGTAGCCCACACGCGGGCTCATCCTTCTCAGAGCCTCATCCTTCTCAGAGCCGGTCAGGCAGACACATCCGGTGTTGGCGTGTGTGCTGGACACGGAGCCTGGGGCTGCTCAGGGCAGGCTCTCTGGATGTGGGACCAGGCCCCAAGGCCTGCACCTCTCAGCCCTGGGGGCCCAGCCCTTGCTCCGTGGAGCCAGGCTGTGTCCTGATGAGGCGGGGTTTTGAGGCGCAGCACCGACCGCTGGTGGGGGGTGATGTGGGCCATCGTGGCTCTGGGGCGGGCCTCATAAGTCAGAGAAGTGGGCAGGCTGGGGATGGCTAAGGCTCCGTGCTGATTTGGGGGTGTCTCCCTCCCCAGGGAGCAGGGACCAACACTCAGCCAGCCAGCCAGCCACCCACCCACCCAGTCACCCACTTAGCAGCCATGCAGCCACAAGAGGCCCTTACCTTACCCACCAAACCCACCAGCCAGCAGCTTATGACCATTCCAGCACTGGTCACCTCTCCAGCCTCCCTGCTGACACCAACCTGAGATGCCCCAGGACCCTTGGGTGCCCAACCTGGCCTGCTGGGCAGTTGGCTCCTGGGGGCAGGTGGTCAGCAGGAGGGGGCAGGTAGGGAGCCCCCATTCCCCCTGGCCAGGCCGGCTCTCTGCGGCCCTCCCTGACCCACCCTGACCCTGCTCCCTCCAACCACCGAGGGCTTTCCAACCCGGAGATAGCACGGGGCCCGCGTCAGTGACAGGGGGCAGGCTCACCCCTGGCAGAGGCTCCGTGGGGCCCCTGCTGTGTACAGGGAGCCATTCATTTACCCCAGGAACTGGGCACAAGTTATAGAAATGGTAATTTCTTGGAGATTCAATTACATGTTTTCATTGTTACCCTTGGTAATCAAGGAAACGACTTTTAAAGAGAGTCTGGGATGATGGAAGTCTGGGGGGGCGGGCGGGGCGGAGCTGCACCCACGGTGGGCCCATGTGGGGCCCTGCCAGCCTGGTGGCTGCTGGGGGAACCCGGAGCAGCTGAGGATGCCCCCGGGCAGCTGTGTCTGGCTCCCAGGGCCCCTGTGGAAACCGAAGGGGCTCCTTGTGGGGCTTGGGCCTGATTCTCCCCGAGTGACGTCTCGGCTTTAAATAACATCCCCAGGATTAACGGCGCTGGCAGCCCACGGCTCCAGGTGATTGGAAAAGGGTTTTATGGCCCCTCGGGTGAAATTGAACCTGCTCTGGACTTGTGTTTCCAAGATGAGATTTTCCTCCCTGGCGAAGGCGTCACGTTTCACTTAATTACCATGAGCAGGGGCTCTCTGCTGCTCATCAGCCATGCTGCCCGGGGTCTTGGCACTCCCTGGTGCTGGTTTTGGGGAGGTGACCTCACCAGCCAGGGGTGGGAGGGGTGGAGGGAGGCCCTAGGTCAGAGGCGGGGGGCCTGGCCCCCTCCCGCCAGGCCCGTGAGGTGAGGTGGCCCCACCGGCCCACAGGGCCCCTGACAGCAGGGGCTGGTGCCCAGTGGACTTCTCCCAGAGTGATCACCTTCCTTTCACTTGCAGGAAACACTAGGCTGTACGTCCCTTTCCAATAGTTGAACTTATTTATTTTTAACTAAGATTAAATGTTCTCTGTCAGCTCAGGATAGCCCACTGCCCTGTCAGGGCTTGTCAAGGCTCTCTCTCCTGCTGCCTCCGAGGGCAGCTCTCAGGCAGGCACCCGGCCAGTGGCTGGGGCAAGGACAGCGGCCAAACCTCATTTGTCTGGGAAACTTGAGTCCCGGAGGGTCCGTTTCCATGATCACTGCTGACACCATGGGCGTGACCATCATTGCCACCACCTTCACCATCTCATCCCCCATTGTACCCTCCTCCATCACCACCATCACCTCCACCACCATCACCTCCACCATCCCTGTCACCACCTCCACCATCCCCTCCACCATCACCTACATCACCTCCACCACCACCATCACCAGCTCCACCACCATCACCATCACCACCACCACCATCACCTCCACCATCACTGTCACCACGTCCACCATCACTGTCACCACCTCCACCATCACCTCCACTATCACCATCACCTCCATCACCTCCACCTCCACCATCACCATCACCACCATCACCTCCACCATCACCAGCTCCACCATCACCACCACCATCACCACTACCACAACCATCACCATCGCCTTCATCACCATCACCTCCACCATCACCACCGCCATCACCATCACCTCCACCACCATCACCACCACCACCACCATCACCTCCACCTCCACCATCACCTCCACCACCATCACCTCCACCACCATCACCTCCACCATCACTGTCACCACCTCCACCATCACCTCCACCACCACCATCACCATCACCATCACCACCACCATCACTGTCACCACCTTCACCACCTCATCCCCCATTGTACCCTCCTCCATCACCACCATCACCTCCACCATCCCTGTCACCACCTCCACCATCCCCTCCACCATCACCTACATCACCTCCACCACCACCATCACCAGCTCCACCACCATCACCATCACCACCACCACCATCACCTCCACCACCATCACCTCCACCTTCACTGTCACCACCTCCACCATCACCTCCACCATCACCATCACCACCATCACGTCCACCATCACCAGCTCCACCACCACCACCACCACCATCACCATCACCACCACCATCACCATCACCACCATCACCATCACCACCATCACCTCCACCTCCATCATCTCCATCACCATCACCTCCACCATCACCATCACCTCCATCACCATTACCACCACCATCACCTCCACCTGCATCACCTCCATCACCATCACCTCCACCATCACCATCACCTCCATCACCATTACCACCACCATCACCTCCACCTCCATCACCTCCATCACCATCACCTCCACCATCACCACCATCACCTCCACCTCCATCACCATCACCTCCATCACCATTACCACCACCATCACCTCCACCTCCATCACCTCCATCACCATCACCTCCACCATCACCATCACCTCCATCACCATTACCACCACCATCACCTCCACCTGCATCACCTCCATCACCATCACCTCCACCATCACCACCACCACCATCACCATCACCTCCACCATCACCAGCTCCACCATCACCACCATCACCATCACCATCACCACCACCATCACTGTCACCACCTTCACCACCTCATCCCCCATTGTACCCTCCTCCGTCACCACCTCCACCATCACCACCATCACCTCCACCACCATCACCTCCACCATCACCATCACCTCCATCACTTCCACCTCCACCATCACCATCACCACCATCACCTCCACCATCACCAGCTCCACCACCACCATCACCATCATCACCTCCACCATCACCACCATCACCTCCACCACCATCACCTCCACCATCACTGTCACCACCTCCACCATCACCTCCACCATCACCATCACCTCCATCACTTCCACCTCCACCATCACCATCACCACCATCACCTCCACCATCACCAGCTCCACCACCACCATCACCATCATCACCATCACCATCACCACCATCACCAGCTTCACCACCACCATCACCATCACCTCCATCACCATCACCACCATCACCATCACCTCCACCATCACCACCACCACCACCGTCACCACCATCACCTCCACCTCCATCACCTCCATCACCATCACCTCCACCATCACCATCACCTCCATCACCATTACCACCACCATCACCTCCACCTCCATCACCTCCATCACCATCACCTCCACCATCACCACCACCACCACCGTCACCACCATCACCTCCACCTCCATCACCTCCATCACCATCACCTCCACCATCACCATCACCACCATCACCTCCACCATCACCAGCTCCACCACCACCATCACCATCATCACCATCACCATCACCACCATCACCAGCTTCACCACCACCATCACCATCACCTCCATCACCATCACCACCATCACCATCACCTCCACCATCACCACCACGACCACCGTCACCACCATCACCTCCACCTCCATCACCTCCATCACCATCACCTCCACCATCACCATCACCTCCATCACCATTACCACCACCATCACCTCCACCTCCATCACCTCCATCACCATCACCTCCACCATCACCACCACCATCACCACCACCACCATCACCATCACCTCCACCATCACCAGCTCCACCATCACCACCATCACCATCACCATCACTGTCACCACCTTCACCACCTCATCCCCCATTGTACCCTCCTCCGTCACCACCTCCACCATCACCACCATCACCTCCACTATCACCAGCTCCACCACCACCACCACCATCACCATCACCACCATCACCAGCTCCATCACCATTACCACCATCACCACCATCACCTCCACCATCACCAGCTCTACCAACACCATCACCATCACCTCCACCTCCACCATCACCATCACCACGATCACCATCACCACCATCACCTTCACCATCACCACCTCCACCATCACGGCTCCTCCTGGTCTGCTGGTCACAGGGCTGAAGTTGACCTGGGGAGAGCCGGGCCCTCGCGCAGCCACTATGCAGTCGACCTTGGTGGCAGGCCTCCGAGATGTCGGCAGGTGTGGTGGGTGTGGAGCCTGGGAGGGGGCCCCACTCCCGGCTCAGGGTTCTGGGGCGCTGAGTGGACCTGGGGAGGGTTGGGTCATGAGGGGTATTAAACCTCGCTTGTGTTTGGGAAACACTATTAACAAATAAAGATCTTAAATCTTTGTGACACTCTTGGTGGCCAGAAGCTTAATATAGGAGCAGATAATAATTACCCAGTGATGAACAGCTGCACTTAATAGTTTCCGAAGTGACTGTGGTAAAGAAAAAGTTAAACGAAAGCCCATCAGAGTTGCCTGCACACTGCAGGAACCTCGGTGCTGGTGGGGGGTGGGCGAGTCATCCTGGAACGACACACGGGCGTGGCTCCCTGGACCCTCTGCTGCCCGCTTCCTGGCCTGCGCCCCAGGTATGTGTGCTGCCCACATACATAGGGTGAGGGTCCCATGCTTGCCTGCAGAAAGTTGGGGGGGGGGTCTTGCCCAGTCACTAGGCCAGGTGACTGGAGCCTGTCTCCCTCCCTTTGGGGCTTTTGGAGGGGCTGTCGGGTCTGTTCAGTGAGCCCAGGAATCTCCGCCCAGTACCTGTGGGTGTCCCGGGTCTCAGGGCCGGTAGACAGGGGCGCTCTCTGCCCCCGTGGGAGCGGCCTCTGGGCCTCTTCCCACTCTGGGCCCTGTGAGCACCCCTCTGCCGTTAGGCTGATGCTCAGTCTCCTGGATCAGCCCACCGATTCTCACTAAAGTGTGAGTGGTTGCTCAGTGCTGCCGTAACACAACAGGCCTGCAGTCTCCGGAAGCCTTCACCTGAGGGTGAGGAGGAGGGCAGCTCCAGGCGACAGAGCCCTGGCACTGGTCGCCTGCGTCTCTGGACCCTGCCAGCCCTGGAGAGCCAGGAAGCCCACAGCCCTGGGGGGCCTGCTGCCCTTCACACTGGCGGTGTTTCCCGACCTTGGTTTCTGGCCCCACCTGGTGAGACTCCCAGCTGATGCTGCCATGTGGCCCTGTCACCCTGGCCTCAAGGCAGGCTCACCTGAGCCACTCCCCTCTTCCGAGCCCTCAGAGGCACCCAGTCCCCCATCCAGAGCCAGTGGTTCCCACTTAGCCAGCCCCAAGGCAGTGGTGGGAGAGGGAGGCCCCTGGCCCTGCTCCGGGCGGGCGGATGGCCGCTCAGGCCTTCTCCTAAGGCCCTGCTGAGAGTTCGCAGTTTTCAAAGCACAAGCTAAGAGCAGGTAGAGAGACAGAGAGAAGACTGCAGCCCACAGGCAGGGCTGGGCGGGGACCCCTGTTGCTCAGCACGGACAGTTGGCCACAGGCGGGGTGAGCAGGTGCGCCATGGCCTGGCCACCCCCCCACCCCCCACCCCCGGCCCCGATGCTGGTCTCCCGCCGTGGGGGGCTCCACCTCCCTCCACCAATCTAGGGAGGATCTAGTTTAATTAAAGTGGCTGGTTTGCATTCAATTGGTGTAAGAAAGAGTCTTGAGAAAACCCTCATCAGGAATTAAGCCAATCATGCTTGCTGCAGGCTCTGAAGGCTCTCGGTCTATCTAGCCTGTTGGTCTGTCAGCCTTGCCCCAAGGGCTCCCTGGACTGGCAAACTGAGGCCCTGAGAGGGTTGGGGCTGCCCAAGGCCCAAAGGCAGGAGCTTGGCCCCTGGCCGCTGCCCCACCCATGTCCTGTCCACAGCCCAAGCTCTCAGGTCCAGACTCTCCTGACCTCTGGCCCAGGGTCACTGCTCTGAACGACCCCTGGCCAGCGCCCCACCGTTAGCCTGTCGTGGTTCTGTCCGGAGGTGTCGGCAACTCTGAGACTCGTTTGGCTCCCTGGCTGGGGGTCAGTCTTGCGGGGGGATTGCTCCCAGGCTGGGGTCAGGGTCTGGGGTGGGGAGTTGTGGCCCACGGCCAGCTGCACAGTCTCAGCAGGTAGGACCTGTGTCAGCCAGTCAGTGGCACTGGGGTCCCCAGGGCCCTGAAGTGGACAGTCCTGGGGCTCTGCCCCAGGGCTCAGACACCCGTGGGGTCCTCAGTGCCCAGGGCCCCCCCCACCTTGCAGCCTGGCAGATCCTCCCCCTGAGAGCTTCCCTGTTCGTGCTTAGGGACTCAGGGTGAGAGAGCTGATTCACTGGTCTCTCTAACGAGGCCTCCTCATTCATAATTCATTCCTACTAATGACCTTCCCGCCTCTGAGGCATTGAAACTGTCAGTAGGCTGGTGGGTGGTGGGAGGCATCGGGAGTCCCCGGGGTTGGGGGGCGCTGCCCTGAGGGGCTGGTGTGGAGCCCTGTGCAGGGTCCCCGGCTCCTGACCTTGACGTGAGATGCTCTGGAGGGTGGGCGGGACCCGGCAGGGGACCCAGGTGAGGGGTCTGTGTCCTGTGGTCAGCAGCTGTGGGCGTGGTCTGCGGCCAGGCTGGCCCACCCTGTGGACCGTGGCAAACCCAGAAGAGGAGGTCTGGGGAGAAGGAGGCTTGGAGCTCATTTTCAGGGCGATCCCACAAGGTTATGTGGAGAAGTAATGGCGTCCGTTCTTGCAGGGTGGGCCTGGGACACGGAGCAGGGGCGTTATCACCTTCTTTCACAGTTGAGGACTTGCGCTGGAAGGGGAGGCCCCAGCACTGGCCACGACCCACCTCCAGGCTCTTTCCCAGGCTCATTCTGCAGACCAGGGCAGAGGATACGGCAGGCCCCGGGGAGGCCAGGGCCCACGGATGCCCCCTTCCCGGGCAGGCTCCTGCCGTCCCCTCTGCAGCCATGGACAGGCATCCTCTGTCAGGCACAGTCACAAAACTTCTAAGACTTAATTAAAATTAATCTCTGATTACTCAAATGCCATCGACTCGGGGCTCGACCGATGGGGAAAATACGGTCATCATTATGGGAAACGTAGATACGGGGGCATTCACCGTTCGTCTCCGCACAGAGCCGGCCGGGGCCCTCCTGTGCTCTAGCCCAGGGCCACCCATTGCCGGCTCGGAAGCCCTGTCCAGCTCTCCTGGGATGGGTGGCCCTGCCGCTCCCTGGCTGGCATCCCCGTGGTGCTCACTCAAGCAGGTTTGGGGGCCTGGAGCTCATTGGACGGCCGCTGGCCAGTGACCTGCTGGGACACTCGGGCCTCTGGGCCCTTTGGGTCAAACCGCCAGGTTCAGCCTCCCCTGGGGAGTGAGGATGGAGATCAGGGCACTTCCACAGATCCACGACGTCCAGGAGGGAGCAGGTGGCCCTGTGCTGGGTGGGAGAAGCCGTCAGCGACCCCTGGGCCTGTTCAAGGGAAGCCCACGGTGAAGAGGGACCCTGGGAGACAGCCAGGTTCCAGGGAGGAAACCACCTGATCTGGTTTCTGTTTGTTCTTAGAGAAAAAAGTATCAGCCCTCACTTCTCCTGTCCTTAAAATAAAAAGTCGAGTAACGCACTCCCCATACGTGCAGCAAACACTTTGCCGTGCTGAGACTGTCGACTAGGGCAGGGGTGAGGGGGCGGGAGGTGAGGGGCTGGGCAGAGCGGGAGGGGGCCTTGGCTGCCTGGGCCCCATCTCTGTCTGCAGTCCTGGGCCCCCATCCCCGCGCCTGTACCCCTGTGCCCACTGGCAGTGGGAGGCGGGAGTGCTGAGCATGGTCGGTGCCCAGGGCGGGGGTCAGGCTCCTCCAGGGTGGGCCCCAGGGCTGCGGGGCCTGGCGTGCGGGACGCAAGGACTTGCTGGCCTTCAGTGCGCAGCGCAGGCTGGCTGGCGGCCAAGGGTGGAGGACGCAGGGCTGAGGGGTCGGGGGCTCATGCTCTCTGTGCTGAGCCCGCCACCCTGCGCGCTGCCTGCAGCCTTCACGGCTGGTCCAGCCCGTGTTGTGCTGACTCTGTTACTTTAATTAATGCCCAGCTTCCTGATGCCTAATTGAACTGGAATTGTTCCACGTCTGTGTCCTGTTAGATACAAGTTAATGCGATCGTCGCAGTGGCTGTGAAATGAGGCTGGCGTGTCCCTGGGGACAGGCCCGGACCACACCAGGAGGCGGGATGAATGGGTGGGTGGCCGCGCCCAGGGACGGCACCCAACCTGGGCCCAGGAAGTGGCCCTTCACAGGCCCACGTGCTGGAGGGCCCAGCACAAGGGAGCCTGGCACCCTTGGGCCCTGGAGGGCACCTGCCAGCTTCCCCCCTCCTGAGGGGAGTTGTTTTCTCCCTGCTGACACTGCCTGTTCTGATTGCCTGAGAAGTTCGTGCCTCTGTAAGAAAGAAGAACAGGAAATGCAAAAAAATTAGAAGAGCAAAATCACAGAAACAGGTGCCCCTCCGCTGTCTTGGACTCCCGCAGCCATCACTGGGACAAGGTCCTGGAAGTGGGGGTCCCGGGGGCAGGCAGTAGGCACGGAGGCCAATGGTGGGGAGCGCTGAACCCTAGGACCCAGCTATTCCAAGCAGGACCCCGGGCAGGGATGGCAGGGCTGGCAGCCAGCTCGAGGCATTCCTGCCCTGATGGCCCACTGACCACGGCAGTCCTCACGGGCATTCTGCCAGGGGCCAAGGGGGCCCTGCCTGGTGGGCCTGTCACCCCTGAGTCTTGGTTCCATTCCAGGAGGAATTGGGTGGCAGAGGAGTGAACCAGTGGGAAGGCCACCTCGTGGGCACAGGCTGCCTTGGGGCTGGGCTCCCACAACGGCCAGGTGGGGGCCGGGCAGCCCTGGGCAGAGGGCAGAGTTCGGGGTGGGGGCAGGGTGGGCCCCACTGTGGGGCCAGAGCTGGTGTCCAGCCAGTGGCCATCGCTGCCCACCCTCCGCCCAGACACCAGGGCTCTGAGCTGCCCTGGGACGGTCCCAGCCCTGAGCTCGAGGCCGGAGGAGTCACCCCCTTCCCTGCGGGAGGGAGCCCAACCCCCTGGCAGGCACAGGAAGAATGGGAGGTGGCCAGCTTGGACCCCAGATGTGGGCTTTGGGGGCCTGGCTGCAAGGAGGGGCAGGGCCAGCCTGGGGCTAAAACATAGCCCTAGAGCCTGTGGTCTCTGGGCCTGTCTGTCCCTGTGGCAGGTACCTGGGTACCTGTCTTTCCCCTGCTCTCCCTTCAAGCATGAGGGGAGGTGACCGGTCCATGGGCTGAGAGATGGTGCCCAGGGGCCTGGCTTTCTGAGAGAGACCCAGCTGGGCTGGCCGGAGGGCCCGAGTGGTGGGGCCCGGGTCTGACTCGGCTCACTTTCTAACCCGAATCCAGATCTGATCCAGGGCCGCTGGCACACAGGATGGTGACTGGGGCCCCTCTCACCAGTGAGCTCCTACGGACACCGCCAAGCCCAGCCCACAGGCCCCCAGGACCCCCGAGTGGGCCTTCCTCTGCTACAGCATCGGCACTTTGTGGCTTTGTGTTCAGGAGAAGGCTCGTGCAACGTTCGCTTGAGCCGGTCTGTCTTCCTGGGAGGCCATGAGCTGCTCAGGGCGCGTGCCAGGCACACAAGGGGCACATGGACCATGATGCAGGGCCTGCTGGTGAAGGTCCAGGGGGCGGTGCTCAGCAAAGCCCTGGAAGGGGCGGGGCCAGCGGGGCGGGGGCACCCAGCTCCCACCCCCCACCTCACGCTGTTGCGACAGCAGCCATGGAGTGAACAGGCTGGCACACTCCCCCCTGCGTGCTTCACAGCCTCGCCTGCCGCGAACACTGCCTTCTGCTGGAGGGGCAGATGCAGAGTGAGCTGGCCTTTGATGCTCAATGGTCCCGTTCCCTGTGGGGGCCCGGGAACTGCCCCTTGTACCCCAAGACCCCTGACGCCGCCTCAGCCCTCTCCCCACCCTGGGCCCCCCTACCCGGGCCCTGGGGCGCTCTGAGCGCTCCACCCCGACTCCCATCCCCTCCCCAGCTGCTAGCCAGGCAAACTCAGTGGTCGCTGCAGCCAGGGCTGGGGGACCCTGGCCCTGGGTGAGGGGCTGCATGCCTGCCAGGACCCAGTCCCCAGGCTCAGGCGCCCTGGGGCTCAGCTCCCCTTCCCGGAAAGAGTGAACGAGTAACTGGGTTGCAGAGAAAACTCTGGCCCAGTGATGTGGGTACCTGGGACAGCGCCGGGGCAGGGCAGGCGCGGGCTGGGCGCGGGAGGCTCATGAGTTGCAGCCTCACGTCCCTTCCTTACGGTGCTGGCAGAAGATGTTCTCTGATTAGTCCGCTGAATTATGAATTAGGTTCCGGGTCCCTGTGCAGCTGTTCCCGGCTTGTCATCCCCACCACTTTATTTCCCCATCTGCTTATAAAACCAGGAGCTCCGTCCTGCAATAAACACTTCAAACGCTTTTTTTAGGGGCTAATTAATCGTGTTGCATTTCTCCGACACAGCAGCAGGCCGGACCTGCCCCGAATTCCCAATGCAGGCAGCTCCCTGGGGCCTGGGGCGGGGGGTGGGGGGTGGGGGGCGGCGCTGGAGCGTTGCGGGCCCAAGGCTCGCCAACCCCCACAGGCAGCCGCCGCCCCTGTTCTGGCTGAGTTCTTCCCCTGCCCCCTCCCTGGGCCACTGGGCACTCCTCCCCTCAGCTCACGGTGACACATCCAAGGTCAAGTTCATGCTCCTCCACACCCCCCTGTCCCTGCCACTGGCAACATTGACTCTGTGCCCCGCAACCCCTCAGCACCCAAACCCTTTCTCAGGAAAGACCCAGCCCACACCTCCCGCCCTCGTCCAAGCGGTCCCCATGCCTTGAGCACCCCAGCCCTCATCCACCCAGGCTTCTCCCGCCCCTGAGACCCCGCTCCCGTGTCCCCCCGCCCTTAGCCCTGCCTCCTCCGCTCTGCACCCTGAGGCCCAGCAGAGAGCGTGGAAGGAGGTTTAAAACAATGACATTAATAAGAAAGCAAAGTCACAATTACTGAGTTACAAAACAGGGAGCTCCAGGGCAATTAAGAGACAGCAGCCATTTGGGCTTCCCTGGCGGCTCACAGTCAAGAATCTGCCTGCGATGGAGGTGATCCAGCTTCGATCCCTGGGTCGGGAAGATCCCCTGGAGAAGGAAATGGCTACCCACTCCAGTAATGGTGGGGAAACTCCATGGACAGAGGAGCCTGGTGGGCTACAGGCCATGGGCTGCTAAGAATCAGACATGGCGGAGCGACTAACGCTGGGGCTAGCCGTTTGACTGTTCCCGGTGCAAGGTCCGGGCTTTTGGTCCAGTGGAGTCCACCCGGGCTCTGTTTTGCCCCAGTAAGAGGTTTGCGTGTTAAGCCCGTGGCCAGGCGCCTGGGTCCCCATGCAACCTCTGTGGGGCCCTGGAGGTGTCTGTCTGCAGGCCAGTAGGCCTCCCATGGGCCCTGTGGTCTTCATCTTCAGACCATGTCGGGGGTGGAGGCTCAGCTGTGTCCCCCAGGAGAAGGTCTTGTCATTCAAAGCATAAGCTGTGGAGCTTGGCCTCCAGGTTTGGGGCTCATGGGTGCCCCCCCCCCCCCACCGGTCAGCTCAAGTCACACTGCGGGCACTGGGTGGGCTTTGCTCCTCATCCTATCAGCCCAGGGTCTGGGTGCCCTGAAGGGTGGAGGATGCTCTGGCCGGGGGGTGGGAGGGGGGCAGGGTGACTGAGGTCGCCTGGAAGGGGTGGGCACGTGGAAACATGGGGAGCATGGCCTCAGGGGCGACACCGGGACATATGAGCCCTTGCAGATGCAGGCCGCACACTCCCCCATCTCGCTGCAGGTCCTCCGAGCGACCCTGACCCCACGCTGGTGGGGGCTGGTTTGGGGGGTGAAGCGCGGGAGGGTGGGGCAGGTGGGGGACAGAGAGGGGGCAGGCAGACCCCGCACCTTCTGGGAGACACCCCCAGGGCACCTGGGGTCCTGCTGCGGCCGGCGAGGACCCCCAGAGGGGAGAGAGCCCCGTGTCCGCTGGGCTGGGCTCCACTCTGGACCCTCTGACAGGCTGTTCGTCGTGACGCCACCGTTTAACTCCGGCGTCGCCCCCTGCCAGCCAGGCCCCGGGGCTGAGATCTATGCGGCTGGGCTATGTCCTCGGGCTCGGGCTGCACGAAGAGGTCGCCCATCAATCAGCCCCGCCGGCTGGCGGGTGCAGCGCGCTCCAGAGGGGCAGGCGCACAGTCCCCCAGGAGGCAGCAGGGGGAGCAGGCCTGGAGGAGCCCGCACTCTGCACGGGGACTTCGCGCATGTGGGGGTGTCCTGGGCGCTGCTCACCCCACTCCCAGGAAGGGAGGTGTCCAAAAGGCAGGAGGATCCTCCCGCTGAGGGCCCGCCTCCTGGACGGAGCCCCTGGAGCGGGCGGGGCCCCAGCTCAGCTTCACGCGCGCGGCCTGCGGAGTCTCTGGGCCTCGGCGTCCCTCCCTGAGCTCCGGTGTGTTGAGGTGCCCAGGGTGGGGTCGTGAGACCGGCTGGGCAGATGCCCCGGCCAGTTAGACCTGGAGCGGGCGGCAAGGAGTCGGGGCGAGGGGCGGGGCGAGGGGAGACTGGGGGCGGGCGATGGGAGGAGTGAGGGGAGGGGCGAGGGAGAATGAGGGGGCGGGGATGTGGGCGGGGCGAGGAGAGTGAGGGCGGGGCGAGGGGAGGATCATGAGGCGAGGGGTGGAGTAGAGGCGGGGCGAGGGGGAGGGCTGTGGGGCGGGGCGAGGGGGAGGGCTGCGGGGCGGGGCGAGGGGGAGGGCTGCGGGGCGGGGCGAGGGCAGGGCTTCCCAGAGGCTCAGCGTAAAGCACCTTCCCAGACGACCTCTGCGCGGCCTGTGCCCCGGAGAGGCGGGGCTCAGCCGGCCTGTGCCCACAGGCCCCTCTTCCGAGCGGTGGGCCATGAGCCTTGGTCCCCTAGGCTGCTCCCCACTGCTGCGCTGCCCCAGCCCTTTCTCTCTGCTCCGAGCCTCCGCCTCTCGCTCCTCTGGGTGACAAAGTCCTTCCTTCTTGAGCTCGCGTGTCCACCCTAGAGGCGGGTCTGTGTCCGCCCAGCCCTCGGGCCGCGTGAGCTCATCCAGGCGCGTGGACGCTGCACCCCCGTGACCTGGCTGGGCTTGGGCCAGGACGCCTCCTGAGCACCCGGCGGTCCCTGCCCTGGTCTGCCCGCCTGTCCCATGGCTGTGGACAGCTGCCCTGTCTGAGGCGGTCAGGCAGCCCACCGAGGTCCGGTGGCGGTGTCCCTTGGATTTAGCCATTCAGAGAGGCGCTGGGCTCCACCCCCGTGTCTGGCCCTGCCCTCCCCTGAGCAGACTCGAGGGTCCCCAGGGCAGTGCGCGCCTCCGAGCCCCGGGTGCAGGGCCTCGGGGGCTCAGGTTGGGCACGGAGACAGGTGGCTGCTCTGAGTGCCTGGCACAGAATCCCGCCTGGGGCGTCCGGTGCAGAGGGGGACAGATGGCTTTCAGCATGACTGGCTGCTCCCAGCTGGCGTGGAGCACAGCTTCCAGCAAACCCGGAGGGGAGATCCGGAGGTGGCAGGGTCCCCGGGAGACTCGGGGTGAGCACTGGGGGTTTGGGGAGCACGGGGGGGCATGGGCCCAGGAGTGAAGGGCCACACGAGCACGCCCATTCCTTCCTGCGGTTGGTTCCCGGCAGGTCACAGGTCTCGTGGACCTGGCCGCGCTCACAACCCTGCCAACACCGCCTCTGGGAAGTGAGAGCTTCGCTGCCTCTGTGCCGTCTCCCCTAAGGTGGGGCCCCCACAGGTGCGCCTGGGGCTGTCGGCAGCCTGGCCTCGCCGTCACCTGGAGCGTCCCCTGTGGGGCCTGTTACAAGCGGAAAGACTCAGCAGGGAACCCAGGGGTCTGGGGCTGGACGCGAGGGGTGAGAGTTCGCGTGGTTGCAGAATGGCACCGCAAAGGCCCACCTGGCTCCCGGTGTGGCAGCTCTATTGCACTCTGGGTCCGCCTCCGACCTCACCAATCCAGGGAACACCTTGGAAACTGCACAACGCACAGTGACAGGTTGCCAGTGTTTGGAGCGGCACACAGCGGGTGAGGCCAGTGAGCCCCTCAGGCAAGGGGCCTCTGTGGGCTCAGGGCTGGAACAGGGAGGGTTGGCCCTGGTGCTGCCCCCCTAATCGTGCCTCTGGCTGTTGACACCAAGGACAGAGCCTGCCACCCAGGAAGTGACTCCATGTAGGAGGGGGACATCTCCTCTCTCCTCTTTTGGGTTCAGGTAGAGGGCATGTATGGATGTGAGTTGGACTGTGAAGGAAGCTGAGCACCGAAGAATTGATGCTTTTGAACTGTGGTGTTGGAGAAGACTCTTGAGAGTCCCTTGGACTGCAAGGAGATCCAACCAGTCCATTCTGAAGGAGATCAGCCGTGGGATTTCTTTGGAAGGAATGATCCTAAAGCTGAAGCTCCAGTACTGTGGCCACCTCATGCGAAGAGTTGGCTCATTGGAAAAGACTCTGATGGTGGGAGGAATTGGGGGCAGGAGGAGAAGGGGACGACAGAGGATGAGATGGCTGGATGGCATTGCTGACTCGATGGATGTGAGTATGAGTGAACTCCAGGAGTTGGTGATGGACAGGGAGGCCTGGCATGCTGCGATTCATGGGGTCGCAGATTCGGACACGACTGAGCGACTGAACTGAACTGAACTGAACTGAGAGGGGCTTCTGTCAAGGTGCTGCTAAGGCCTGGAGGGAGCGCATGGCCAATGGCTGGAGCTGGGTGGGGCCACCTCTGGGTGCAGACTCAGTTCAGTTCAGTTCGGTCGCTCAGTCGTGTCCGAATCTGCGACCCCATGAATCGCAGCATGCCAGGCCTCCCTGTCCATTACCAACTCCCGAAGTTTACCCAGACTCACGTCCATCTAGTCCGTGATGCCATCCAGCCATCTCACCCTCTGTCGTCCCCTTCTCCTCCTGCCCCCAATCCCCCCCAGCACAGGGGACTTCTAACTGTGTCTAACCTGGAGCCCACCCCCCTTCCTGGCTCTGCCCCAGTCTGTGGCGGGTGCTGCCAGGTGCGGCCTGCTGTCTTCCAGCTCTGTCCTGGGCCTTGTGTGTGGGCTCGGGGTGAGGCCAGAGCTGCCCAGGAAAGAGCCGGCTGCAGGTCTCCAATCCCCAGATGCCTCCTCTGAACTGGGGCCCACTAGACAGTGTTCACAGGAGGTGCCCCATTAATGCCCACTGGGTGAAGGAAGGGCCCTCTGAACCTCAGGTGGGGACCCCCGTGCTGGGACCACTGTCACCCCCAGCTCCAACCAGGGCTGCAGACCTGCTGGTCTGTGCCTCGTGGAGTTTCCTGACAAGCGTGTTTTCATTCTGTTTGCACGGACACCCTTTACTCGCCGCCTGCAAGGCTTGTTTTCCGTCTCCAGTGGTGCTGTGAGATCTCCTTTCAAAATACAATCATTTAAGTGAGAAAAGTCCATTTGAAGAAAACCCTCCAGTAAACAATAGTGAAGCGGGTGGGCGGATGCAGGATGGAGTGGAGTGAGCCTTGGTGGTGGGCACGGTGAGGCAGCGGGTGGTGTGGGGAGATGGATAGGAGAGGTGGGGAGGGGGCGGGGAAGGGGCGGGGAGAGGGCGGGGAGAGAGTGGAGAGGGGCAGGGAGGGGCGAGGAGGGAAGGGGCGGGAGGGGCGGGAGGGGTGGGAGGGGCGGGGAGGGGTGGCAGGGGCGGGAGGGGTGGCAGGGGCGGGAGGGGTGGGAGGGGGCGGGGAAGGGGAGGAGCGGGCTGAGGAACCCCCTGCTGCCCCGGCACATGGGCCTCCGTGGCCACTGTCGGGAGGTGGAGGCCCGTTGGCTCCTGCTCGAGAAAGTGGCCGTGGCCTTGCCTGTCCAGCCCTGGGCTCCCCCAGGCTTCACGTCTGCTTATACCCTCAGCCGTGTCCAGGTGTGCTGGTTATGTGCCTGCTAACCTTCGCACATATATTCATCCAGAGGGCGTCTAGGAAAGGAGTGTTTGGGGTGTCTGGGGCGCCCTGAGCTGGAAGGCGGCTGCTCCCGGAGCCTACGGCCCACACAGGTGGAGGGGCTGGCATGAGGGCCTGCGGCGTATTTGGACCAGAGGGTCACTTGCATCCCGCCGCACGTGCGCCCCTCGAGGGCCAGGGCCTGCCTGACCCCTCTCCCGGGGCAGGCGCTCTGCCTGAGGCTACGCTGGGCTCTTGGGGTCTCGCTGCCCTGAAGCCCAGGACCACCGCCTCTCAGGCCCTGCTCCCAGCCCCCGCCAAGGAGGAGTCAGAATTCCCGGCTTCCTGGAAGGAGGCCCTGGGCACAGCTTCATTTAATCCGGAAGACCGAGATGCTGGGGTGCAGTGTTAGCGCTGATGGGTCAGCAGGCAGGAGCCGGAGACCTGCCCTAAGGACCGCACAGGACTGGGGACTGGCACGGTCCGGAAGGAGGTGGGAGCCACTGAGACTGAACCCCAGGACATGGTCACGGTCTGCCAGGCCCTGGCCTTCTCCCAGCTTTCATCCTTCTTTGAAGATTGACCTGTCGGATCCCGGGAGTGGCCAGGAATGGGTCTCCTCCTCCAAGAAGCCTCCCAGAGATGTCGCCACACCTGGGCTTCCAAGACGCAAAACACTAGAGTTTACTCTGAGGACAGAGATCGGGGTGAAACAGAGCTCTCTGGGGAAGAGAGGGGCTTGTAAAGGCAGAAGCCTCTCGCGCTAGACATGAGAAAGGAGCGCGTGTCTTCATGGGCGGCTGTCGCGAGCTGTTTTAGGCTGAGTGTCCAGTAAAGCGCCTTGAGTCTCTGGCAGGCATTCTGGGCTCAAGACATCAGATTCCACCCGCCCGCACTCACCTCCCCTGTGGCTCTTGCGGCAGCACCTGCTGTGCCTTTCCTTTCCGCCCACACAGCAGCCTGGGGAGGACAGGGAGGGCACCGACCGCGCGGGCCTGGCCAGTGCATGCCGCCCCGAGCCTCTAGGGCCTCGCACACGCGTGGGCCGAGGCCAAGAGAGGCCTTGGCTCCCCAGGTGCTCTCAGAAGCAAGCAAACGGCCCCAGGGTCCGGGACCCCGGGGTGTCTAAGGCACAGCGACCCTGCTCCATCCCTGGATGGGGTGAGCAGGGCCCAAGGGCCGCAGGGCAGGGTGGCCTCCGGTGGGCTGCTTAGCTGTCCATTCATCAGCCCGCAGCTCCCCTACCCCAGCCTTTGAAGCTGCAATAAATATTGATTCGGGCAAATCGATGTGTTTCTGAGGACCAGCTCGATAGCAGAGTTACAAGGATCAGGGCAAAGTCACCCACTCGCTGGGCACCCCCACTGAGCCGGAGCTGTGTGCCCACCCAGGGGCCAGTGCGGGGGCCGTGCCTCTGTGAGCGGGGGCAGGGGCTTCCCCGGCGGCTCAGACGGTGGAGAATCTGCCTGCAGAGCGGGAGATCTGGGCAACCTGCAGCCCTCTCCTGGCCGAGGCTGAGTGACCTGCCTCAGGCCAGCTGCGTCTAGGTGTCTCCTGTGGGCAGTGGGCTTGGTGGGTGAGGGTCTAGGCCACAGTGCAGGACCCCTCCTTGGGGCCATCTCTGCAGCCCGTGTGACAGGGAGCCCCTCGAGACAGGGAGCCCCTCGAGACAGGGAGCCCCCGGAGACAGGGAGCCCCCGAGACAGGGAACCCCTGACAGTGAGCCCCCCGGGACAGTGAGCCCCTGAGACAGGGACCCCTGGGACAGGGCACCCCCAGGACAGGGGGCTTCCATCTCCTCCCCTCCACACTCACCCAGCCCAGCCCTGGATGTGGCGTGGATGTGGCGCCCTCCCGAATGCCTGCACCCTCCTGGCAGCCTCTGCCTGCCCTAGCCCCTCCAGCCCAGCCCCTTCCTCCCCCAAGGAGTCTGACCCCCCAGCTGGCCCCAGGCCCCGTGGTGCACATGTTCCCCAGCTGAGAGCTGGGCCTCTGAGTTCACACCTTCCTGGAGCCAGACCTCAGAGGGTGCACTCAGAGTCGATCCTGGAGGGTGGGACGCAGGTGGGCAGGACCACTCCAGGCCACCTGATGGGGGTATGGTGTCCCTGCCTGTCTCCCACCCTCCTCACCCCCCTCCAGGCTTCTGGGGGGGGGCCTCCAGCGCTCTCGGCCTCCCCTCTTCTCCCAGAACTTTGAGGCTAGGTCTGGGGCGCTCTGACGGGTGGCTTTATTTACGACAGTTTGGGAAATGCAAACGTGATATTTCCAGCCAACACGCCCAAATCACTTGCACAGCCCCATTAGCAGGGAAGCCAGCCTGTGTGCACCACACTTCCTCTGCCACAGTGGGAGCGAGGCAGCGGTTTTACGACCCCATAAAACGTTGGGAGTTTATGGCTATTGAACAGACATGTAAGCCGATGCTTTAGGTTCAATATATGTAGCCAGAGGCATCCTGAGCTAGTGGGGCTGTAGCCCCCAGCCAGACCAGGCGGTGGAGTGCTGACACGGGCAGGGGCTGAGATGTGCAGGGGCTGGGGAGTCGGGTGGGGACTGACCAGCGGCAGGGCAGGGGTAAGACTCGTGGAGGCCGCGCTGGGCCCTGTCCGTCCACACAGTGAACCGGAGGCCGGGCAGGGCGCTGCGGTAGGAGAGGCAAGCAGGAAAGTGGAGTCGCTCAGTCGTGTCCGACTCTGTGCAGCTCAGGGACTGTAGCCCGCCAGGCTCCTCCATCCATGGGGTTCTCCAAGCAAGAATAGCTGGAGAGGGTAGCCATCTCCTCCAGGGGATCTTCCCGACCCAGGACCGAGCCCAGGTCTCCTGCGTTGCAGGCAGACGCTTCACTGTCGGAGCCACCGGGCATGTGGCCGCGGCAAAGGGAGTGTGTGCCTCCCAGAAAGAGGGGCCCCTCAGAGCTCCCGGAGGGGCCACGGGACAGGCTGGGGGAGGGGCCAGTGGCTGCACCGACCCCCATTCATCCACCAGCCGCCCCTCCACATGCCGTCTGTCCCTCCATCCTTCCATCCGTGCCCCCCAGTCAGGCACTGGCCTGGCCACCCCTCCAGGGGAAAGGCCCCCCAACCTCGGGTGAAGCCTCAGCCCCTGACCACCTGGGAGGCAGATGTCCGGCCTGCTGAGCCCTGGAGGCTGTGGATGGGGCCCCCTGGAGGGCGGGCGGCGGGAGAGGGCAGCTGGGGCTCCCGGGTGGGCAGTGGGTGTTTGCCGGCTGCAGGCCCTGCCCCCCGGGTCTGCTCACGCCTGGCGCACCTACCGTCAAGGTGTTCCCTTCCCGTCGTGTTAGTGTTGGGACTTTGCCGGGTTCATCGCTGGCCTTCCAGCGCGTGGTTCCAGTTGAGCCCCTGAATCCAGCGCCCAGCGTCCCTGCTTTTGTCCTCAGGAAGCCCCTCCCCTTCGGCCCACGGTCAGGGTTGCCTGTTGGCTCTGGCTCCTTGTTTGTGGGCCCCCAGGATTCGGGACCCCTTGTCTCAGAGGAAACTGCCTCCCACGGCCTGAGTTGCGGCTACTGAGGGGACAGCTGCGGTCGGAGTGGGTGGGGGGGCGTGGAGCGGGCCGGGGACCCCTGCACACTCTCAGAGCCACGACTGCCCCTGCTGGGCCTCATCCGGTTGGGTGGTGGAGGGTGGGTGGTGCTCTGTGGAGGCCCGCTTTGTCCCCGGGTCAGGCGTTTAGGAGCCAGGAGTGGGGAAGGTGGCAGTGCTGGGGGCATCCTCAGGGCAGCGATGTGCAGAGTGGCTGCGGCCCACGAGGAGGGGACCGGGGGTGGCGCCGGGCACGAGGCCGGGCCGGTGCGTGGTCTGGACAAGATGGGGCTGAGCGTGGTGGACTGGCCCATCTTTGCCCCAAATCCCGATGATTCAGGGTCGGGAGGAGAAGCAGGCTTGGCAGGTCATGAGGACAGAGGCCAGAATGAGGCCACCGAGTCCACGAGTCTGCAGGGTGGCACAATGCTGACTCGGATGCCAGCACTGGGCATGCTCCCAGCGTTCAGGCCAGGGCCCAGAGGGAGGCAGGGGGCCGGTCTGCTGGGAGCATGGGGTCCGAGGCCCAGGAAAAGGCAGGGACTCAGGGGTGGGCGCCCGAAGCTGGATGTGCGCCTGAGCGTGGGATGCAGGGAGCTGCCCTGGGCAGTGGCCGGCGGCTGGGGTCAGCCCTGGGGGGAGGGCCAGGCTGTCCGATGTCTGACTGGCTGTGACACGTTCCTGGGACGGCTGGCTGGGTCCCCCGTCTCCGGGGTGGGGGCCAGTGAGCAAGCTGGGCAGTCGTGGGGGCTCGTCACTCACTGCTGCTAACTGTGGGGATGGGGCGGCCCCCCCGGCCCCTGTTCTGGGTGGGTCGGGGGACTCTTGTGGGGGCTACCCCTGTTCTGGGTGGCCAGGCAGCTCCGCTCGGCAGGCACAGGGCCCGCTGTCCAGGAAGCTCCATGACTTGGAGCTCAGTCTTGCCCTGAGCCCCAGAGGTAGGCGGTCCACAGGGAGGGGCTCTGAGAGTGGGCCCCGCTGCTCCCCGGCCACCTACACTGGGACCGCCCCCACCCACCCCGGGACACTCCCCTCACCCCCACCAGGCACCGCCCCCAGGCACAGACCCCGCCCCGCCCAGGGCGTGGGGTCCGGGAGCGCCCCGCTGGGCTACCCCAAGGCCTATGAGTGATGTTTGTGGGGAGCGGGCCTTGGCTCTGCAGGGATGGGGCCGATGGAAGCCCCCTGTCAGCATAGTCTGTCTGCTTTCCCTGGGACACACGGCTCTCCGGGGCTCTGGGGCTGTGAGTGTCCCGCCGCACCCTGACCCTGGGCGGTGGTCGTGGCCGTGGCGGCCGTGGTTCTGCCTTTGGAAGGGCATGGCCTGTTCCTGCGCTCAGCCTGGTGTGGCCCGGGCATGGCCCAGGCGCCTGCCTTCACCCTGCGCTCTCGGATCCTAGATGCTTGGAGAAGTCACCCTCGCGGGAGGCAGGCTCAGTCCTGACCGCAGGGACACCCCTCCTCGGCCCCCAGCGCTTCCCGCCCTGAAGGATGGGTCTAACAGCAGAGGGGGCCCTGGGTCTCACCAGCCTCCCCAGCAGCGGAGGGGAGATTTATCTTCCCGACTTTACGAGGCGCTGGCAGAGGGAGGCCGGGAGGCAGGAGCTGAATAATTGACGACCTGGTGCCTTGGGATCTGAAGGGAGGCCGGCCGGGCGGGAGCGAGTGGCCGTGCGCCTGCCATGGAAAGTGGGGAGGCCAGCCAGAGGGCTGGGACCGGGCTTGGGGCCCCGGGCAGAGCTCAGAGGACCCTAGAGGGCTGGGGACCGACTTGGGGCCCCTGGGGCAGAGTCCAGAGCGCTGGAGCCGGCTGCCCCTTCCGTCTGGCGCCCGTCCACCACCCAGCAACCTCGCAGCTCCGGCAGCCTGGTGATCCCCACCCTGACCACTGGGCCTGGACGTGGTCTCTGCCCGCCCTGGGCTCTGCTCTAGGCCGCGTGAGCCGTGGGGATGGGTTGTGGGGCCCCCAGCTCCCCTTGGTGGCAGTCTTGGCCTCCGCCTCCCCACCCCGAGGAGACCCCCCCCCGGGCACCCCTGCCCTCATCCCCACGCTCTCCTGCCCCTCCCCCACCGTATCCTGCAGCCTGGGGGCCACTCCCCTGCCTAAGGGCGGAGCACCCCCAAGCAGCCACCGGGTGGGGATGGGGGCCTCTAGGAGCCCAGGCCGCACCGAGGTCCTTGCGTGCCCCGCCCTCTTTCCTGCTGAGCCTGCTGTTGGGGACCACGTGTCTGGAGCGTTTCATGGTGGGTTTCTGTGGCGCCCGGGACGGGGGCCGGGAGGGTGAGGTGAACGGTCCCCCGAGCGCTACTGCAGGGTCAGCCTCGCCCACAGGCTGCGCTCCCCCTGCCCTGCCAGTGTCCCCTCCAGGCCCAGGCCTGCGCTCAGGGCCAGGGACCAGGTCTGGTCCGCAGGGCCTCCGCCTCCCCAGATGCTGGAGGGACGTCATAAGATAGCACGCGTCCCGCCCCCACCTGCTGGGTCCTGGGTGCAGTAGGGGACCTCACCCTAGCCACCTTGCCCTCTCCCGGGCATCCCAGCCCCACATGTAGCCCTGGGCACCGGCGGCCCGGAGAGATGGTGTCTGCTCGCTGGGGTCTCTGGGGCCGAGCCGAGCCAGGCAGACTGTGCCGGCGACGTTGCTGCCACTTAGCACCGTTTCCGTGCTGCATCCTGTCAGGTCCCCCTCACGCAGCCTGGCACCCTCTTGGCTCAGATGTGAGCAGCTTTGCTGCTGTCCAAATACAGCTAATCCCGTTTGGGTTTTGGGGATTGGAGGTGGGCGGCGCTGGCCAGCATACCACCCGGGAGGAGGCCAGCCTGGGTCTTCCGGAGCCCCTTCCCTGCTGGGAGACCAGCGCACCCCGCTCCTGAAGGACCAGCAGGACGCAGGGTGGATGGGGCGGGCCCCTCAGCCTGACACCCCACCCTGGGGTCCGCTCCCCTCCCCCAGCCCAGCCCAGCTGCCCTTGCCTGGGTCAGGCTCCAGGTGGGCCCCTCAAGGGCTTCCTCGCTGGGCTGTCCGCCCTCAGCAGAAACCGCAAAGCTAACCAGAGCACACACAGCCCGCGGGTGAGACTCAGTTTGACTGCGCAAATATTGACTGCTGTCTAATCCCCTGCCCCGGTGCCAGCGTCCTCCTCTGAGGTGCCGGGCGTGACGGCTGAATCAACACGCTTAATCCGGGCCCCGTCGAGGTCGCAGTGTTGCTGGGTCACAGTGAGGGGCCCGCGGCCGGGCGGGGGGGCTGGAGCTGGGGTCTGACTCTCACCCCGAGTTGGAGCCCGACAGCCGTGCCTGGGGAGGCAGGGGCTCAGGCCAGGCAGGGTGGGCCCGGCTTTCTGTCCAGGACCTGGATGCTCTGTGTGGTGTCCAGGCCTGGGCTGGAGGGAGGGTGTCAGGGAGGGGCACCCTCCTGCTTCTCAGGCCCCCACCCTCCCAGCTGAGGCTGGGGTGGGCAGCTGGAGGGTTCCCCGCTGGAGGGCGGCTGTGAGCCTGGACCCCCGTGTGAGGGGGTGGCTGAGGCCTCCACAGCCTGGGCCCCTGTGTCTGCTGGGCACCAGGAAATTCATCAGGAATGGAACTGATGGATTAAAGTGGAACCGGGAGAATTGATTTTTTTTCCCTTGGGCACTTAAACGCTGCTCTCCATCAGCTGATTGTCTCCTGGGCCGGGCGGCCCTGGGGACCGAGAGGCTGGTTCCAGCCCTGCGGCCGTGTGACGGCCCCCTCCTCTGGCTGGGTGAGGACCCTGGGCCGGCCCCAGCCTTGAGCGGTGGCCGTGCTTATGTGGCGGGGGACTCTGCGTCTGCTCACGCACTGACTCGCGTTTGACCGGCCCTGCGGCAGGGGCTGGCAGTCCTCGTGGCCGGCGCTGACAGTCTGGGCCGGGTGTGTGGAGCCCAGCACGTGCCCTTGGCTGGCTCAGGACCCACGTCTTCCTCTCCGCGGAGCCCATGGCTCCCGCCTGCCGCCCTCTGCGGCAGGGGCCCGGCAAGGATCCACTCAGGCTGGCCCCCCCCTCGCACCCGTCTCTGGGCCTGAGCATGCGGTAGTGGCCCTGTGGGCCCTTCAGGCAGCCCTGGGCGGCACAGCACCCAGGCTGGGGCTCAGGACGGCCCCTGAGTGGCCAGGGTGTTGTCATCACTGTGCCCAGCCTCACTGATGGGCTTAGGACAGGCACATGAGCCAGAGCTGGGCGTGACCTCACTGGGCTGAGCTCAGGAGGCCGTGAAGGGCCCAGGAAGCCTGGCAGGGGCCGTCCGGGGGGCAGGCGCTCCAAGGCCCTGTGGCCTGGGGGGCTGCTGGGTGGTGTCAGCAGCACTGACCTTGGGGCTTCTGAGGTTTGAACTCATCACAGACACCCCTCCACCACTGCCCCCCAAGTAAAACCCTGCTGCGGTGACCCAGCTGGCCGGGGTGAGGCCTGGGGACAGGTGCCTGTGGGGCGTGCCCGGGCCTGGTTCCCCCACGTTTGGCAAGCAGACCAGCAGAGCAAACGTAGGGGAGTGATGAAGCACAGAAGCCCTCTGACCCCTGATTAACATCCAGGCTGCTAACCCCCTGGGTGAGACAACACCAACCCACCCAGTGGTCTCTGGCAGCCCCTTCCCCCCGCTGTCCTCAGGGGGGCCCACAGGACTGCGGTCCCCAATGTTCCCCGTGGGCCCCATGGGTCACAGAGAGGGCAGTGGGCACCCTGAGGCCAGGCCCTCTGGGATGGGGCACCAGGGGCAACAGCCCACTGCCTACCTGAGCTGGTGTCCAGGACGGACAGACAGATGGACACACATGCAGGTGGGCGGCTGTGGGGGCCCCAGACCCAGATCAGCCCCAGCGCAAATCAACAACCCTGTTTGTTCGGCACCGAGGGCTCGGGGGTGAGAGGTGGTCGGAAGCGCAGGCCTGGACAGGGGCTGCCCCCAGGTGGCTGGCCGACCGTCTGCGACCAGGGGAGGGCGCGGAGCGAGCCCCGGCCCAAGCAGACACCGCTGCATGCTCCCGGATGGGCCCCTGAAGTTCAGGCTCCCGAGTGTCCCCTGTGGACGCAGCTGCCCTGAGGGCCCTGCCAGAGACAGCCAAGCCCAGCGTGGCCCCCAGCCTCCCCGCTGCCCCCGGCCTGGTGCCTTGCCTGGAGCCTGGAGGGGCTGGCGGCCCCTGCCCAAGGGGAGGCCCACCAGGTCCATCGCTCCACCACAGTGTCCAGCCCTGAGGGGTTCCCAGGTGCTCTCACCCTCAGGGTTTTGTCAGACTGGCTGGAAAGGCACAGAAGCCTTCAGAGCCCCGAGGGGGACCCCTGGGCAGGGCCCGCCTGGTCCCCAGACTGCTGGCGAGGGGCCTGCTGCCCCTGGCTGTGCCCCCCTAGCAGGGGCCCTGTGGACAGCTCCCGCCCCTCCGTCTGCCCCCAGCATTGGATCCTGCGGGTGGGTCGTGATCCCTGCCTGTCTCCTCCCAGCCCCAGTCACCCACGGATCAGGTGTCTCCAGGCCTTGGGGGTCTGGGGGCCGAGATCTGAGGGGGAGGGGCCCTATCCTGTCTGCGGCCTCCTCCTGACCTCTGATCCTCAGCATCCCCATGGCTTCTGCCTCTAGGAGTGGGCTCCAGAAGCTGGCTGAGCCCACGGGACGGGCGGCCGAACCCCTGGTCTGTCTTGAGGCTGGAATGCCCGGCTCCTGGCCGTGGGTGGGGATGTGCCCAGAGGCCAGGGGCCTTCAGACGAGCAGTCCTCACCAGCCTGGAGCTGGACATGGGCCGCAGGGTGCGGGGGACACAGCCCTCCCCTCCACTGGGTCTTGTGAAAACCGGTGTCTCACGTGGAAAGTGCCTAAAGGGCAGGCCTGCTGTGAGCCCCTGCCCATGCCCCAAGGAAGGCAGATGGAGGCCCTTCACAGCCGGCCCCCCAGGGACACCACCCAGGGCCTGCAGCCCACCGTCTATAGAGCAAGCAGGCGCTGGGCTGAGCTGTGAATCCTGAGCGGGTGAGAACAGCCTGCTGGGGGGAGTTTTGCACACACAACACGGCTCCATCAGCCAGCGGGAGCTCACTGGCACCGACTCAGCCGTCAGGGAGCTCAGAGCCGCTGAGCCAGGGGCTGAGCTCGGAGGAGGGGGTGCGACACAGAGGACCCTGGCCGGGAGAGGGCTGACTCTGCCCCAGGGCTGTGCTACCAGGCGGGGGCCCCAGGGCGCCCTGGGCCAACCTGACAGTGGCCGGGGGCCTCAGGCCCAGGTCCTGTGTGCTTGGCTTGTGTGTATTTCCTCCGAGTCCCCCGGCTCTTGGACAGCCTGGCCAGCTTTCAGCCCACCCTGGGCCCTAGACGCTGTGGCTGAGCTCTGTCCCCACTGGGAAGCAGGGCTGGACTGGGGACACTGTGCCTCTGGGGCTAGGGGGGTGGGGAGCACCCCTCTGAGGCTTGGATGCCCCCCACCCCTCCGTGCCAGCACGCCTATCTCCACCACAACTATTCCAGCAGCTCCAGGCAGGCGTGGAAAGCCCGGAGCTGGCTCCATTGGCGTTTTGGGGAAACGGCTGTTCGAGGCGGGGCTGTCTGGCTGGGGGTCTCAGCCTCGCCCCTGCACCCCGCCTCCTGGGGCTCTCGGCTCCCCAGGCTGCCTCCCTGCCTGGCACACCCCTGTCTGGCTGGGGGTCCCAGCCTCGCCCCTGAACCCCGCCTCCTGGGGCTCTCGGCTCCCAGGCTGCCTCCCTGCCTGGCACACCCCTGGCCACCGCCGCCCTTCTCGGCGCGCGAGATTTCGCAGTGGAGGCTCCTCGCCGGCAGCTTGTGTCTCACGTAGGGGATGTCTCCATTTTCACAGCAGACCCAAGCGCGGCCCCCGGGGGAGCTGCTGCCGCCCGCATCAGAGGCTGGGGGGCCGCGGGCCGCTCTGCCGCCTCGGCCCTAATTGCTGTCATTCAGGGAGCCGGCTCCAGCTGGGGGGTGGGGGGCGCAAAGTGACGGATGGCCGGGCTGGCGGACGGGGCCGGGGGACACGGGGCCGGGCTCTGCTTGCGCAGCGGGTATCTGGTGGGTGCCTGGTGGCTGGGCTGGGAGCTGGGCTGGACCCCTGGCCCCGCATGGGCCTGGCCTGGCCTGGCTCAGGCCCCTGTACCCTGTCCTCGGGTTGCAGCCACCCTGCCATCGCCACTCCCAGACTCCACCTTGTTGCCAGGTGTTGCCTGCAGCCTCTAGCTGCATCTCCGGGTGGGGAGACACAGGCCGTCCCCCGTCACCTTCCAACCTTGCTTGGGGCTGCTCTCCCAGGATGCAAGACTGTGCGAGCACGGGCGTGCTTGGGAAGACCCAGGAGTCTGGCGTCCAAGGCCCTCGCTGGCCAGCATGCCTGCTCCCCAGTTCCTGAGGCGCAGCTGAAGAGGCTGGAAGCAGAGCTCTTTGTGATTCCCAAGTCAAGCGATGAGACGCCTCAGGCGGTGGAGGGCGACTCAGCCTCAGCCTCACCCTCCCCAGAGCTGTGCGCCCGGGCACTCAGGGCGCTGCTGGGCTCATTAGGCTGCTGTCCAGGGCACTGCTGACCCTGCAGCCCCAGGGTCCTGCCAGCATTGGCGGGCACAGGCTGGGAGTCCAGCCAAGGCGGCCGTGGGGGAGGCTGGGTCCCAGCACGCAGGGTGGGTGCTGGGCTGCGCTCCACCCTGCCCGTGGCTGCCGTCTGGATGCGTCCCCAGGTTCCAGACAAGGAGGACTGGGTAGCTTGAGGCTTGGGGCGGGTGGCCTGGCACGGGGAGGTGTGTTCAGCCTGGACTTGGCGATGCCCACCTTCTTGCAGGCCTTGCAGTGACCCGGGTCACCTGGCTGTCCTCGGTGGCGTGGATCTGAGCCTGGGGGGAGTTGCCCGCCAACCCCACCTCCCGTGCAACCGGGCCCTCTGGGGCTCTCAGTTCCCTGGCCTCAGCAGCCCTCTGCCCCTGGGACACTGCTGGGGTGACTGTGCCGTTTCTGGGTTCCCTCACAGCCCACCTCGTCTCCCTGTGGAGGGAGCCTGCTCTGAGAGCTGGGTCCCCTCTGAGGCTCCACAGCAGGTCCTGGCTCTTCCTCGGTCAAGACCCGTGTCCCTGGAACCTCAGTTTCCCTCCCTGGATGGGGCGGCGTCTCCGTCCTCTGCAGGCTTCCAGCTGCTGCCTGTCCCGCGTCACCACACCTGGCAGTCCGGACGCCCATCTAGGAGTCGGGGACCCCTGGTGGGCGAGGCTGCTGTCCTCCGAGGTGGGACCTCACTCTCACATGCTGGATGTGCCTGTCCTTCCCCGAGTGACTGGTCCGTAGCATGACACCTTCCGGGGGCCCAGCTGAGTCTGCCCTCGCCTGTCACCTCAAGCCTGGGCCTGGCCCAGCCTCTGTCCCCCTGCCCAGCTGGACCCCACACCCAGATGCAGGAGTCTCGGAGGCGCCTCAGGCCTGGTGGTGGATCCCGAGCCCGGGAGAGGTGACGTCGGGAAGTGGACCTGGCCTGTGTCCAGTGAGGCCAGGGCCCTGAGGTCTGAGCCACTGGACAGACTCAAGGGCTGCCCCTGAGGTGAGAGGCCACCAGGCCGGAGGACACGCCCAGGCCCCTGAGGTCCAGCTGGCAGCCCAGCCTCCTGGTGGCCTTCCTGAGCTGTGCCCGCTGTGCAGCGGGGGACCCCTCCCCACCCTCCCCCGCCCTCCCCCGCCCTCCCCCGCTCTCCCCCGCCCCTCCCCCGCCCCTTCCCCTGGCAGGGGCTGACCACAGAAAGCCCAGCTCCCACTGGTCCCTGGGCTGTCCTCCCACCCCCCAGCGCCCAGGGCCCCGTGCCCCCAGCGCCCAGGGCCCCATGCCCCCCAGTGCCCAGGGCTGTCCTCCCACCCCCAGTGCCCAGGGCCCTGTGCCCACTGTACACACCGTCCTGGGGAGCCAGTGGTCCCTGGGGGGCCCCCACCTGAGGGGGGCTGGCCCAGAGGGATGAGGGCCCCGCACCCCTGCTCACCCCTGCAGATGACACCCCCTCCATGGCCCACACATCTCGGCGGGTTGCCTGTTTTAAATGTAGGTCTTGTTACTAATATTACTCAGGTATTATTACTCACCGACTCAGTGGACATGAGTCTGAGCAAAGTCCGGAGATGGTGAAGGACAGAGAGGCCTGGCGTGCTGCAGTCCGCAGGGGTCGGGCATGACCGTGTGGCTGAACAGTAGTGATGGGCAAAGCCAGCAGGTCGGGAGACTGCCATCGACGGGAAGAGGGCTGTTCCTCCCGGGTCCCGAGAGGAGGGGCCACGTGGGGAGGCTCTGTCGTTCCTGCGGGAAGGGCAGGGAGGCTGGGAGAGCGGCCTCGGGAGGCCAGGGCATCCCTGCTTGTCTGGCCCCTCCCCCGGCGACCAGGGAGTGGGGACGTGGCCCGCAGCGTGGGAACCCCACGGCAGGGCTCTGGACTGGCTGGCTGTAGATGAAATGTTGGGAGCTGGCTAGCCTGGGGTGGGGGGCGGTCGCTCCAGGGGCAGTGAGGAGCGTGACAAAACATCAGAACATAGAAAATAGAAGGCGTGGGGAGCCCTGGGTCAGGGGCTGCTGACCGCCACCCCCAACCAGCCGGGACCCTGGCACGACCCCTCCCTGACAGGACCACGTGGGGCCCTTCCCACAGGGGCGCCCGCCTTCCAGCAGCTGCGGGAGAGCTGGCGCCGGCCCACCTGGGCCTCCGTCCTGTGGCCACGATGACCCGCATGCAAAGACAGAGGTTGTGTAACCGGGACGCCCTCTCAGCAGATGACCCGGCCCCTCAACCTAGGATGGAGGCCCGGACTATTTTTACGAACTTTAAACACGTTGGCGGCACATAGACTTCCAAGGTGAAGGGCGGTGTCTGGAGGGAAGACGGCTCTTTTATCTTTAGCGTGGTAAAGTGTGTGAGCCACTCAGTCACGTCCGACACTCTGAGACCCTGTGGACTGCAGCCCGCCAGGCTCTCCTGTCCATGGAGCTCTCCAGGGGAGAACGCTGGGGTGGATAGTTCTGACCGCTTCCTGGGGATCTTTCCGGCCCCGGGACCGAACCTGGGTCTCCTGCACGGCAGGCAGATTCTTTACTGTCTGAGCCAGCAGGGGAGCCCCTTCACGTGGTAAGATGTAACACAAAGCTTGCCATTTGAACCATTTTCAGGCATGTGGCTCAGCAGCACAGATGCTCAGGCTGTCCTGCGGCCATCAGCAGTCACCTCCAAACCCTGCGCCCGTTACATATGAAGCCCCGCTGCAGCCTGGCAAGCCTGCTTCCTGCTTCTGCGACCCTGGCGGCCCCAGGGACCTCCTGGGACTGGAGCCACGCAGCCTCGCTCCGTCCGTGTCTGGCCTGTGTCTGCGGCATGCCTTTTGCCGCCTGGCACCTGGGCTTTCTGTGTCCTGCAGCGACGGGTGGGCGGATGTCCTGCTCTTGATTTCGAGGGCTGAGTCTCAGTCTTCAAACACGCGGCAGCCTCTCTGGTTCTGCAAGGATTGGGCACTTGTGAGGAAGGGGTTCCTGCGACCTCCCGCGGAGCAGGCTGTGGACGGCGCCTGGACGGAGCCTGAGCCCTGGGGGCCCGCAGCCCATTCCCGGGGCCAGCAGGACCGCCACGCTGAGTCCCGCGGGCTGGGAGCACAGGCTCTGCTGTGAACCCCCAGGCCCGGGGACGCCTTCCAGAACCGCCGGGCTCCAGGTGGGCCCAGGACTGAGTGCCTGGGCCCCCGGTACCATGCCTCCCCTTGGTGAACCTTCCCGACGGGGGGGTCCCCACGCCGGACCCCAGGCCCCAGTACTGTTGGGCTTGTACCCTCTGACCGGGTGGACCCGACTCTGCTTCAGGGTGAGAAACCCCACGGAAGCGTCCGAAGGGGGGTTGTGCTCTGCTCCTTGGTCCAGTCTGTACTCCCCCTCCAGCCCGGCAGGGGTCAGAGGGCCCGCCTGCACCCCGACACTGTGAAGTGGCCAGGCAAGCCCCTCCCCCGCCGCCGACCCCCGCAGGCGCTCTGGGGCCACGTCTCCTCGGGGCCGCAGGTGTTGGTCCTGTTTCTCCGTCTGCCGCCTGCTCACGTGTGCAGGGCCTGCAGGGGTGGCCCGGCCTCCCGCTTGCCCGTCGGGGGCCGGGCCGGTGCCTGGACTCTCGCTGAGCCCTCGGCCGCCAGCGTGGGGCTGGCCTGCGCCTTCTGCAGCCAGCTCGGCATGTGTTCCATAGATGGTGAGCTTCTGCGAGTGTTTGGGGAGCCCTGGTGTGACTTTGGCGTGTGCTGGTGATGACCGCGGGGCATGGGAAATGACAGGCTTTACAAATGGGAATCTGCTGAAATGCCCCATTATGGAGATTTATGCTGGTCCTTAAATATCGGAGATTAATTTTTTGAAAACATGTATAAAGTTAAGAGATTTACACCTGAAACAATACCGTACACTGTGACAGGGAGGGATTAGAGTCAATTTATTTGTGTATTAGTCAAAAACTCAATTTCATATATTGTGCAGAAAAATTAAACCCTTTCTGCGTTTTATTACAAATTATGTATTCTCCATATATGGAGATAAATAATTGATAGGGTTACAGATACTTAATCTAGAAAATGTTTATTAGGAGCAGACGACTCATTTTTCCTGTTTTCTTGAGGACAAGATTGCACACTCTAAAAAATTAATGACCATGTTTTGCAAGAAGAAAAATGTCTATGCCCCAATTCTTTTGTTCAGCATTGCGCTCTAGCCACAGACGGCGGGACGGAGGTATGGGGCCGTGACGCCCGCCCCTGACCCCTCATTGGGCACACGGGGCATCGTGCCCTGGGCCAGTGGAGCCTCAGGTCGGCGGAGGTGCTTTCGGAGGCTGTGCTACTGATTGCACGCTCCCTGGCTTGTAGTTGAAGAAATCGTCTCGTAACAGCATCCGAAGATGGGCTCCCAGAGCCGAGAAATCATTGCCCGTTGACTCCCCGCTCATTGAGCTGATGGTCCAGGCCACCAGCTTTGTCGAGAGCTCAGTGCGTGGAGGAGGGCGGCTTCACCATGGTGGAGGGAGCAGGGGCGCACGTTCTCAAGGCTTGCTGGGCCCGCCCGCCACGTGCTGTTCTGCCAGGGGCACCTGCTTGTGCCTGGAACTCTGCGAGGCCACCTGGCCCTGGGCTCCACCCACCCATTACCCCAGCCCAGGCCTGGGGGGGCAACGAGAGAGGACCCGGGGTGGGGGGCGTGCTCCAAGAAGGGTGCACCATTGCCCGTGCCCTCTGCACTCAGCCCTACTGTGTGCGCAGGAGGCTGGGCAGCGGGTGGGGGCTGACCGGCCTGTCAGGCCACCCCAGGGAGCCTAGGGAGGAGTAAGTAACTATCAAATAGTGCTTATGAAAGGATAAATTTGGTATCTAATGGAAGTGTTGTTTCTATACATAGAAGAAAAAAGATTTAAAATAAAAACCAAAACACTTTCAAAGGCGCCGTGGTATTAATTATTCATTTCTTGCTAATGAAAACATGCGTTTGCAGGCGACATGCCCTCCATGGGGTCTTGGGGCTCCCTGATAAGCCTGGCCCGAGGGCTGGGGCACGGGGCCTGAGCCTTGCTGTCCCCTTGAGTAAAATGGGGGACCAGGTACCCCCTCAAGGCTGCTAGGTGAGCACCTGCTGTGTGTCAGGCAGGCCGCTCGAGCGCTGAGGACCCAGCAGGGGATGAGGGACGGCCTGGCCTGGAGGAGTGACCGGCAGGCGCTGGTTGCCAGGACCCCCCACCCCTCCGCAGCCTGGCCAGGGGAGTGGGGTGAGGCCTGACCTGGGGCGGGAGGGAAGGGGGACGGAGGCCAGATGACTCAGGCCTCAGGACAGCTGGGTGCACGGCCCACGGTACCAGCCAGGCTGGACCACGGGGCCTTGGCTCTTGAGGGAGAGGCCGACCTCACTGACACGTGGCCCAAGGCCCGTCCCTGCCGGGAAAGGCCCAGAGGCGTCAGCTGCACACCTATGCTGCTGGCCGGCCCATCAGATACCGCCACATGGGCTTCAAGCCTGCAGACGTTCGCCCAGGAGGGGGCGTTTCGTTCGCGCCTCCCCAGGCAGCCTCAGACCCTGCTTGTCTCCTGTCTCTGTGTCCAGGGCTTGACCCTGTGTCAGGCTGATGGCACCAGAGCAAGCAGCTCCCACTGCTCCGCTCACACGAACCCTGCTGTTACCGGGGGAGCCGGGCCGAAACCATTTGCCCACCCAGGCCGACGGGCAGCCGACAGCTGGGACCTCGCTGGACCCTGGCTGAGGGTGAGAGGGAGCCCCTGGCCTGGCGCCCAGCCCCACGTGCCCTGCCGCGCTGTTCGCAGGCCGTTGGCCAGAACTGCCCACTGCCACTGCGTCAGAAGGGCTGGACTCTTCTGCGGGGAAGGTACTGATGGGAATGCTTGGCTAGCGTGATTTTGCCCTGCAGAGGCCGCACCACACATCCTGCCCCCCAGGGCAGTGGGTGGACCCAGGAGGCCCTGGGCACCCTGCAGCGGGCAGCAGGCACCACAGGAGCCCCAAACAGAGCTGAAGCCAGAGCCCTCCATGGGGCCCCTGGGCGTGGGGCCTGGAGCGCAAGTTCTGGCCACCACCTGGGGCTGGAGGACCCCTGGGGATTTGTCCTTTCATCCTGTTCACTCATTCATTCACTCACTCATGCATTCACTCATTCACTGACTCACTCATTCACTCACTCACTCATTCATTCATTCACTCACTCATTCACTCATTCACTCACTCATTCATTCACTCATTCACTCACTCACTCACTCATTCAGTCACTCATTCAATCATTCACTCACTCACTCACTCATTCACTCACTCACTCATTCATTCACTCATTCACTCACTCACTCACTCATTCAGTCACTCATTCATTCATTCACTCACTCATTCACTCACTCACTCACTCACTCATTCACTCATTCACTCACTCACTCATTCAGTCACTCATTCACTCACTCATTCATTCACTCACTCACTCATTCATTCACTCACTCATTCACTCATTCATTCACTCATTCACTCACTCACTCACTCATTCAGTCACTCATTCATTCATTCACTCACTCATTCACCCACTCACTCACTCACTCATTCATTCATTCACTCATTCACTCACTCACTCACTCACTCATTCACTCATTCACTCACTCATTCATTCATTCACTCACTCACTCACTCACTCATTCAGTCACTCATTCATTCATTCACTCACTCATTCATTCATTCACTCACTCACTCACTCATTCACTCATTCACTCACTCACTCATTCACTCATTCATTCACTCACTCACTCATTCACTCACTCGCTCACTCATTCAGTCACTCATTCACTCATTCACTCACTCATTCATTCATTCACTCACTCACTCACTCACTCATTCATTCACTCACTCATTCACTCATTCATTCACTCATTCACTCACTCACTCACTCACTCATTCAGTCACTCATTCATTCATTCACTCACTCATTCACTCACTCACTCACTCACTCATTCACTCATTCACTCACTCACTCATTCAGTCACTCATTCACTCACTCATTCATTCACTCACTCACTCATTCATTCACTCACTCACTCACTCACTCATTCAGTCACTCATTCATTCATTCACTCACTCATTCACTCATTCACTCACTCATTCATTCATTCACTCACTCATTCACTCACTCACTCACTCATTCATTCATTCACTCACTCATTCATTCACTCATTCACTCATTCACTCACTCATTCACTCATTCACTCACTCATTCATTCATTCACTCACTCATTCACTCACTCATTCACTCATTCACTCACTCAGTCATTCACTCATTCACTCACTCACTCATTCACTCATTCACTCACTCATTCATTCACTCATTCACTCATTCACTCACTCATTCACTCACTCACTCACTCACTCATTCACTCACTCAATCATTCATTCACTGACTCATTCAATTCATGCAGAAACACCGCTGAGCCCCAACACCATGCAGCCTGACCTCACACCTGGCAGGTGGGTCCTGGGGGACACAGGATGCCAGTCCTGCCGGCGCCCCCTCCAGGCCGAGGGGTGCGGGGCCAGAGGAGCACTTTGAGCTGCCCTGGCAGCCTCGGGCGGTGCAGGCGGTGTCCACGGTGACAGCTCGCTGCGGGCATGAGCTGTGCCCTCGGGCGGGCAGCAGTGGGGGGCACCCAGCAGCAGCCTTTGAAACTCTGCCATGCTGGAGTGGGCGGGGGCAGGGCGGGGGAAAGGACCTGCTGTCCACTTGCGAGGGCCTGACCCCAGGGTTCCCCAAGGGCCAGTGGAGCCTGGTGGGGCCTGGCCCTGGGACGGCCCAGGTCAGCCTCATGAGGCATGAGGGTGTGGGCTCAGCCTCTGAGCGGTGAGGGTGGGAGCCTGGCCTGGCCTCTGTCTGCCTCCCTGCCCCACAGCAGGCCTGACCTCGTTGGAAGCATCGCTCAACCCAGTATGGATTTCCCGTCTTTACTGAGGAGTGCATGGCTGGCCCGACGATGTTTTTCAGTCGCAGAGGGCCGGTGGGTGGGCTGAGCTGCTGTTCTGTCCGTGGCTCCGAGATTGCCTCACCCTGCACAGACCCATCCCCGGCCAGCACCCTCTGCCCAGCCCAGGGCACCACACCAGGGCGCTTTCCAGAGCGGGGTGACGAGGGCACAAGCCTCCCGTGGGGGACTGTGCATTGGTGGCTGGCCTGGAGAGGGGTCATTGGCTGGCCAGCATTTCACGGCCAGGCCCTGGCGGAGTGCTCCTAGTGCCTGAAGGCCAGGGTGCCATGTAGGGTCTGGGGGGAAGGGGAGCTCCGGTCGAGACTAAGGCAGGGTTCCCTCCTAGGCGGGCCAACCCCGTGACCGCGCGGGCACACAGGTGTGTCTCATGCGGCATGTTCCTCATGCGGCGTGTTCACTGACACACACAGAACTGGCCGTGAACCTTGAGCAAGGGCTGCAGGAGCCGCGGGCGGGTGTCAGGGCTGCAGCAGGGATCACCAGCTCCCAGCAGCTGCTCGCCTGCCTGGTGCGGTCCCAGCCCACAGCATCCTGGGGTGTGGGCCTAGTGGGGTGGTCCCCAAGGCAGGGCCTGCTCAGAGGCCCCAGCACCGCGGTGGTGGGTGGGGTGCAGGTGGAGGGGCGGAGGGGGCGCTCCTGGTAGTGACCGTGTCCCTGCAGCAGGTGGGGAATCGGGCTCCAGGCCGGGCTTGGGCCCTGGAGGGCCTCAGGAAGCAGCCCAGGCTGGATGGGCTCACCCAGAATCTGGGCCGGCTGAGCCGCCTCACTGTCAGGGGCGGGACCAGGGTGCGAGCTGGAGCAGGGTGTGGAATTCCCAGGGCCCTTGGCCCCAAGTTGCACAGAGAATAACGGCTCTGCTGTTAAAACAATTTATTTTGCTCTCCAAGAAACTAACAGCTGTTTACAGTCAGCGTGTCTGAGCGGCTCCCTGGGGTGGCCATTTTGCGGATCCAGCCTCCCTGCGGCTCTTTGTGTGAGGCTCAGGATGGATGGAGGCTGTGCCCATGACCCTGCGGCGTCTCAGCCCCCAGGTCCAGGTCCCGTAGGCGGAGGCCTCTGGGCCCCGTCCTGGGGAGGTGGGGAGGCCCCTCGAGGCCATGGGCTGTGAGCACAGGCCAGATGAGCGGGGAGCTTGTGTCCAGAGGGCATGCAGTGGGGGTTCAAGGCCTGGAGCCCGCGCGGGCCGCACCCAAGCTCGCCCAGCTCCACAGGCCTGTGCCCCCCTCCCTCAGCTGCGTGGACACAGGGCAGGCATGTGGAGCACACTCCCTGGGTCTGGAGTGTGGCCGTGGCGGACCATGGGCCTTTGAAAGCAGGACTGTGCGCACACACTCGGGGTCTCCTCCTGCCTCCTCCTCCTCCTCCAGAGAAGCCCCGAGACCTATGGAGGCTCCAGCTGTGGATGCTGGAGGCTGGTGGGCCTCCCAGCCCAGGTCCCCCTCCACCATGCCCCACAGTCACTGCAGCGCCTGCCCTTGGGGGCAGGGATCTGCCTGGGTTCTGCAGCAGCTTATAGTGTTAACGCCAGGCAAATGGGGGCCAGGCTACCAGGGGGGCCCTCATGACCATCACCACAGCCCAGGGCTGAGCACGAGTGAGGGTCCAGAGCCCATGATGCCCGGCAGACTGAGGGTCACACTGTCAGGCCCGGGAAGCCCATGTGCCAGGGGCAGCCAAGGGCTGCGGGGCGACAGGCAGGGCCTTAGGACGGAAGAGAGGAGCCCCAGACACGCAACTGTGCAAGAATGTGGCGCGCCGGTGGGCAGGGGATGTGTGGGTGCTGTGCACGCTGTGGGTGCTTGAGAGTCCGCCTGCACGTCGAGGGGCTCCTCGCAGACCCAGCCCGCGTCGCGAGGTCCCTGGAGAGCACCCACTGCTGAGCGGAGGAACCGGCCTGGAGGCCCTTTGGGGACTCCCTGAGGAGGTCTCCTTATCACCCCATTTCACAGAAGGGAAAAGCGAGGCCCGGTCTGGCGGGGCGGCCCCTGGGTCTGCAGTCTGCTGGCCCCTCCCCACCCCAGCCACCTCCCTGCCGCTGTGCTCCTGCTGGACGGAGCACCTGGGCTCTTGTGTCCTGCCGCCTCGCAGTGATAACCGTCCATGCCAGCTTGGCCCAGCGGCCTGAGCAGGGAAGGTCGGGGCAGCTCCCCCAGCCCCAGGCTGCCCCCCGCCCTGGAGCCTGTGCTCCTCCGGTGCCCAGAGACCAGGAGCTATTCGGGCTGCACAGGCCTCTGTGGTGCCAGGCTCCAGTGAGCAAAGATCACGCTGACGTAGACAAAGTGGGCACCGAGGTGCCCGTGTGGACGTGTCAGGGAGAAGGCCCAAACAGAGGGGAGAGTGGGGCGGGGCGGGGCGGGGCAGGGCAGGTGGGCCCACCCAAGGCAGGGGCGCCCGCCGGGCTCTGGGCTGGCAGGTGGAAAGCACACACTGTGACCGTGCTGGGGGGCGGGGTGTGCGAGCTGTCCCCCGGGAGCCCACATGCCACCCCGCCTGCCCAGCCTGCGTGCCGTTTGGGGGCCCAGCCTCCAGCCAGGGGCACAGAGGGTGAGGGCTGGGCACAGTGCCCCCAACCAGGACACAGAGGCACCGGGGCCTTCTGGGCCCAGGGACCCCCTCTGCCCATGTGGTGTCGCTGGGAAAGCACTGGTGGGCTCATGGGTGCGGTGTCCTCATTCAGCTCCCTCTGGGTGGCGCACTTGGCAGCCGGCCAGAAACAGCCATCACTGGCGAGTCTCCTGGTTAATGAACAGCTGGCCACAGCTTCCAGACTGGCCTGGGCCCTCCCTGGTGCCAGGGGCAGGACCTTGGAGGGCATGGCCGTGCTGTGATGGGGACACTCTGGGGAGGCAATGGCCTCAGCAGGGTCCTGCCCCAACCCTTCTTCCCTCCATCGCCATCCAGCAGGAGGGGCCCAGGGCTCCCGGAGGTCTGTGGGCGCAGTTCTGGCAAGGCCCGTCCTCAGCCCGCCCCCAACCACGTGCCTGCAGCGTGTTCCAAGGAGACGTCTGACTCCAAAGCCCCCCACGCTGCCCACGGGCCACCCCCTGTGTGCCCAGCTCCGGCTGTGACGAGGTGCCAGCTCTCTGACCACTTGGACCCACCCTGCCAGCTCCGAGTCCCTGTGGGGACCTGGAAGGGGAGACGAGCTGCTGTTCTCAGGACTGAGGGCCCACACACAGAGCACGGATGCTGGGTCCTGGCTGGGGTGGGGGCTCCTGGATGGGGTTGAGGGGTGTCCCAGCTGGGGCGGGGGAGTCTGTGAGGCCCCCAGAATAAGACCCCCACCCAGGCCCCCCACAGGGGCCCAGGGAAGGGCTGGGCCTTCTTTGGGCTCTGGGCCTGCAGCAGGGGGCACTGTACCTTTCTCTCCGGCTGCCTCCCTGCTCACAGCGTCCCACAGCCTCGGCTCTGAGCGGGCAGGGGCTGGGCTAACGGGGCTTCCCCTGAGCCCCACTTCCTGTGCTCTCACCCACAGCTGAGGCAGACCTGGTGCCCCGAATTCAGGTCCCCGCACCCCCACATGAGCCCGCCCTCTCATCAGTGCTGTCTGGCCGACTTTGCGAGTTGGATGCTTCATTGCAGCGTCTTTAGCTTCTGGGCCGAGCTCGGGAAAGGGGATGGCTCGGGAAAGATAGCTGCCTGTCGTGGGGCCTGGAGACCCCAGAGGCTGTGGGATGGGCAGACCCTCCAGACGCATCCTTCCAGGGACGCCCAGTCACCTCCCTCTGCCCAGCACCCCTCACCAGGCTCCCCAGGGAGACCCTGCCCCACCCTCATGGGCTACAGGTGACAGGTGAGCCTGGGCCCCAGCCAGGCTGCAGGAGACAGACTCTCCATGACCAGGAGGGCGGCAGGTTGCGTGGCTGGTGGAGGCCGAGGCCCCCCGCACGGCACTGTCCGTTCTGGGAGCTCCGCCTCAGGCTGCCCCGCGGTCCCAGGAAGGCGGTGCTGCTCAGGCATGACTGCTCCCACACCCCCTCTCCAGACCAAGAAAGGCCTTCTCAGGGAGGCTCGAGGCAGCTGAGGCCCAGTGCTGGCTCAACACAGGCAGGAGGCTAGGATCCCCCCCGGCTATGGAGGGTTGGGCTGAGTCCAGACCTAACACGGCTAGGGCTCTGTCCGCAGGCAGATGAGGGCTCAGACTCCGGGGCTGGTGGGTGCAGTCAGGGCCGGCCTCCAGGAGGAGGTGGCCTCTGATCTGGGTCTTGGAGCATCGGTAGGACTCGTGGGGTGGAGACCGTTGGGAGCCGGACGCTGCACTGACTGCCCGGTGCCCAGCACAGCGGTGAGGACACAGCAGCTCCCGGGGATGCTGCTGTGGGGACGGCGGGTGCCAGGCGCCCCCTCACTTCCTGTAGCTCTCACCTGGGCACACGCCCTATTTCTGGAGCGCAGCACTGGGCGCTTCTGTGTGGTGGTGCTAACTGGGGTTGGTTTTCACAGACTGCGCCTAATGGGTGGGAGACCCGCAGATGTCACTGGACCCAGTTCACCTGCGTGGGGAGAGCAAGGTGGGAGCCATCTTGCCCCTTGGGTGTGTCTGTCCCCAGCAGAACAGGTGGGTGCCCAGCCAGGTCCCTCAAACAGCCTGGACCTAGCAGGGGGCATGGGGGTGGGCAAAGCAGCACCCCCGCCCCAGCCTGGGTGGTCACTCTGAGTCAGGCTTGGCCCAGGACGTGGCCTCGGGGCTGCTTTGTGCCTCCGCTGGCCTGGGGGTCCAGGGCTGGAGGGTCTAGGGCTGGAGGCCGTGTGTGTCCTGGTGGCACTGGCCTGGTGAGAGGAGAGCCTTGGGCCCCCTCCCTGGCCCCAGCAGCGGGGCCTGTTTAGGGAAGAATGGAGGGTGTGTGGGGATGGCTAGCAGGTGGACAGGTGTGTGAAGGGGCCCTTGGCCCTGCCCGGGGAGCCGGCAGAGGGGAGACAGGACAGGGTCCCTGGGGTGGGAGGATAGGAGTCAGGAACGGGGGTGGGTGAGAGCCTGGAGGTGGCCAGCTGCAGCTGCAGCTGCTCCTGGGGGGCAGAGGGGCCCCTCGGGGGGCTCAGCCATGAAGCCCCCCTTGGTTCTCAGAGGCCTTGGTGGTCCCGAGGTGGACCCCCCCGCACCAAGCTCCCGAGGCCCAGAGACCCCTCCGACTCAGCACAACAGCTGCGTTCTGGAAGCCCCTGGCAGACCTGCGTCCACCCCACTGTTCGTCTCTGTTTCATCATTTTTCACAAATAATTGTGTGCGCCGTGCGGCCCCTGACCTGGGGTCGCTGGCTCCCATCCCCAGACACTCTTGGGGGGCTGGCCTTGTTTCCCCTGCCCAGCCTTGGTCACCCCACGTGGTTCCCATCACCGTTCCTCTGTCCCCGGTGAGCGCCCTCGCAGCCTGGGCCCACGCCAGAGGGGAGGGTCTGCCTCCCCATCCTCCCTGCCCGAGATGGATGCTCCGTTACGGCCCACAAATCTCTGCACAGCCCTTTGTGACAACAGATCAGAGCCTCCTGCCCCCTGAGTTGTTAGCGGTGGGTTTAATTAGCGATCTCCACAGAGCAGGGGCCAGGGCCCCAGGCCTCTCCTGGGGGGGCCACGGGGCTCGCCCTGGGGGGCTTCCGCAGGCCAGACTGCACAGCTGGCCTCCCCTCGCCCATCCCAGGCAGCCAAAGGGGCAGACGCCCGAAGTCCAGTCGCACCCCTGCTGGCCCCCAGCTCTCAGCCTGGGAAACGCCAGCATGAAGGACCCCAGGCCTCCCACGGGGGCTGTAGGCTGGGTGTCCATGTACTTCCTGTTGCCCGGCCTGGGGTGCCGTTGGCTGCAGGAAGAAAGGGACGCTTGGTGGGTGCTCCAGCCGCGGCCCCAGCAGCCCCACTGTGGCCTGCACAGCCCGGGAATCCAAATGAGAGCTCTGAAGGCCCAGAAGACAGGCCTGTGGGGTTGGGGGGGGGGTGTCTGCTGGGGGGACAGCTCGCAGATGGTGTGGCCGGAATGGGCTGCCCACCCTCTGTTGGGGGCTGCAGCCGTCTCAGCGGCCCAGGAGTCAGTCCTTCTGGTGCTGGCTCAGCCTGGGCCACCCTCACAGAGGTTCCATGAGTCACAGGGACCCTGCTGTGGGGGGTTTACTCATTCCTGGTGACAGGAGGGAAACCGAGGGCCAGTGAGGTGTGCTGACCTGCCCCAGCCAAGGCCCCACGTCTGGACCTCCTGGACCCTTGGGTCTGGACCCTGTGGTGCCTTCCAGGACCTCCACGACCACCTGGCTGGGGAGGGATAAGCCTCCCCAGCAGAGGGCTTCCTGGAGGAGGGGGTAATGTCAGAATTGAGTGTTGACATGAACAGAGGGTGCAGGGAGGAGGACCCCCCCGGTGCTGCTGTCTGGGCACTGGGTGGGCAGCAGTGGGGAGCTACACCCCCCAGGGTTCCAGCTTGGCCACGCGGGGAGGGCTGCGTCTGGGATGCTGTTGTCGCCACCCCCCCAGGACAAGCACAGGGTGGGCCGGGCGTGCAGGGCTCCAGGGTAGCCTCAGGGCAGCGTGTGGGGGCAGAGAGGCTCTGTGGGGCCAAGGCAGGACCAGGTTACCCTGCCTGTAGAGGGCAGCCGCCCCACAGCCCCGGGGCCCAGCTTACCTGCCAACAGACGCTTCTTTCCCGTCGAGGTGCTCCTGACATGTTCTCCGTCTCCGTGGACATCGGTCCCCCATCAGCTGCTGAACATTCTACTACTTCTATTATTTCAGAACTAATTCAAGGATTATCCTGATGTTTCTTCCAATTACTGCGCGGAGCCCCGGGCACCAGACAGATGGGGGCGGGTGCTTGTGTCTGGGGACCTGGGCCAGCCCTGCAGGTTGGCGGCAGTGTGGGGCGGTCCCGGGGCCCCTCAGCCCCCAAAGGCCCGCAGGCAGGCCACCCTGTCCTTCCCAGGTCCCGAGCTCGTGGCCGGCAGAGAAGTGACCCCCGGGAGCGGCCCAGCCTGAACCCAGCACCCGAGAGGGCTGCTCATCTCCCACCGCCCCTGCCAGCCCAGGCCCCGGGGGTCGCCCTGCCCTGACCACTCTGGGTGGGGACGGGAAGGGCTGTGAGCCATGAGGGGCCCGTGCGCCATTGCCCTGTGGCTGGCCTGCCACCCTTGGACGAGGGCCAGGAGCGCCCTGGCAAACCAGCAGCCAGCCTGGGGCGGTGGACACTTCGTGCTGTTCTCGCGGCCTGAGTCGGCTCCCTACCTGGCTCCCAGTGCCCAGTGGGCCTGACCCCCGGGGACCCGGTGACGGGCGGGGGTCCAGGCTGGGTGGGACACGCAGGAGCTGAGCCTGCTGCCCCGGGCCCAGCGCCAGCTGGTGATGTCATTGCTTCCTGGGCTGTAAATATCACCCAAACTCACAACTCCCAAATTGTCCTCCAGCCCGGGCCCCTCTCCTGAGCTCAGCCTGCACAGCCCACGCGACACCCCCGCCCAGATGTCTCCTAGGCCTTGACAACGGAGGCCGCTCCTCCGGGCACCCCCGCCTCGGGTGCAGGCTGCTCAGCACCAGGGCCAGGAGCCCTGCCCACCGCTGCCTTCTGCTGGGTCCGGCTCAAACATGCCCATCCCTCTTGGGCCCCATCTGACCTGGGCCTGGCCAGACCTGTGTGCCTACCCACTAGTCTCCACTGTGCTCGCAGCGGCCAGATGGGCTTTTTCGGGAAATCAGAACGGGGACAAAGTCCGCGAGACCACACCCCCGCCCCCAGTCCACCAGCTTCACCCTCGGAGGCCTGGCTAGCCCTGTCCCGGTTCCCTGCTCGCTGTGGCCTGGGTTTCTCTGTCCTGGGGGCTGGGAGGAGCCCCCACCTGAGGGTCAGCTGGTGGGAACAGACATAGTCAGCCTTAGGAGTGCCCCAAGGGCAGACAGGTGCCTCTCAGTGAGAAGCAGTGTCCACCCCATCCCAGGAGGTGTGTGAGGCGAGGAGCTCAGGTGTGCCTCCAAGCTCTGTGCAGGTGGGTACCTGCAGTTTCCTAGCCACCAGGAAGGTGGTGGGAAGACCCAGCCGTGGAGGGGAAGGGGCCGGACCCGACAGACAGAGATCCCCTCCCCACAGCAGCCCAGTTCTGCTCTGGGCCTGGGCAGGGGTGGGGGTCTGAGCCCCCATGAGGGGCGCGGAGGGCCTGGGAGGGGGAGTGGGGGCTGGCTGCTGAGCACACCCGGTTCGGTGCCCCTCCCCTGGGCTCTGGAGCCCCAGCAGTGCCCACAGGCAACCAGCTGGCTCCACGGCAATGCTCGCCACCCGCCACCCCCCACCCCCACCCCAGCGGACTGTGTGTTCTTCCCTCCTCGGCTCCCCAGGCCCCGCCCCTGGGGGAGGGTGGGGTGGCCACATGGCTTCTCCAGTTCCAGTCCTTACATCCAGGTTTTGGAAAAACGTGCGTGTTGATATTTTTGCCTGTGCTGCGTGTGAGCACACGTGCGTGTGCATATGTGTGCACACGTGTGGTCCCTGCCCGGCCTGTGAGTGCACGCGTGTACAGAATGGTGTGGGCATGTGGAATGCAGGCCCGGCTCCGGCTCTGCCATCAGCCCCCAGACCCAGGGGTGAGGGCGGCACACAGCCCCTGCGGGCCTCTCTCGGCCTAGGGCTCCGTCAGGGCCACCCGAGCCTACCTGCAGGGTCCTCTGGGGCCCCCCAACCCACACGGGAGCTGGTGGGGGCAGCCAAGTGGTGCTGGGAGGCCGGGACCGCTAGGGACTCCGTGCAACCCCAGAGCAGATGGCCCCACAGAGGCAGCCTCGTCTTGCTGGGCGTGGTCTGCGCTGGAGACACTGCTGTCAGGGCAGCCGGGAGGGAGGGGGCCAAGGCACATGGGGGTCGGCCTTAAGGCCAGCGGGGCTGGGAGGGGCGGCAGCCGGAGCGCTCCAGGTCCCTGCTGGCACAAGTGCTGGGCTGAAAGGGGTCTTGCTGCCCACCCAGGCCACAGCACCTGCAGCAGGTCCCCCCCCACCTTCCTGGGCCTCCGGGTGCCGTGAAGGGGGTGGGGCGGCACTTCCCGGCTCACCCCTCTCCCCTGGCTCACAGCACCCCCTAGCCTAAGAGGCCACAGCTTACGAAAAGAGCTCTTTATTCCACATCGTCCAGTATTTTTACACAAGTAAAATAAAATGCACATCTCTATATACTGCGTTCCGGGCGGGAGGCGGCGTTCTGGAACAAACGCCCCGCCGTGCCCTGTAAACATGACGGGTGGAGATGGGGAGGGCAGGCAGGCGGACGGTGGGCAGCGCTGCTAGGGAGGGCGGGCGGCCGGCTGGCTGGTGGTGCGAGGGAACCCCGTATGTACACACACCCAGCTGCTGAGTGAGGCCTTGCGCTCGGGGGCCAGTCAACAGCGCCCGAGCACCGTCCACAGCACCAGCGCCAGAGCCAGGGGGACGAGGCCGCAGGCGAGGCTGGGTGGGGCGCCTGAGCCCTCCACCCCGCCGCTCCCGCCGCCCCCACCGCCCGCCTGGCCCAGACGGCACTGGCTGCGCGTGCGGTTCTTGCGGGAACAGCCCGGCCGCCTTCGCGGGCCCGTGGTGGGGGAGCCCGGGGGCTGAGAACCCTCAGGCTGCACCGCGGTCAGGGGGGGCTCCGCCGAGCCCGGCAGGGTCCCGAAGGGCGAGTCGTTGATGTGCCGGGGGCCAGAGCGGTTGCCCGGTGCGCTGTCGCCAGGTGGGACTCGTCCCTTGAGAGCGTTGCCGGCCGAGGCGGGCCTCCCAGCCTCCAGCACCGAGGCCTTGTCCACGGCGTCCGGCTGGCAGCACTTGGGCAACCCCAGAGGCTCCTCGTCGGCAGGCCCGCCGGTCCAGATGGGAGGGGCCGGCCGCGAGGCCACGGCGCAACCCTCCAGATCGGTGGCGGCCAAGCGCTTGAGGTCACGGCCGGCCAGGCGCGCGGGCAGGCTGCAGGGCAGCTCTGACGAAGAGCCGCGGAACTGCTGCAGCCAGGCCCAGAGCGGGCGCGCCCGGCAATCGCACACCCAGGGGTTGTCGTTGAGCCGCAGGTACTGCAGGGACCTCAGGGGCGCCAGGGCCTCCGCGGGCAACGCGGAGAGGTTGTTGGCAAACAGGTAAAGCGTCATGAGGCGGCCGAGGTCCCGGAAGGCGTGCGGGTGCACGCGCGCCACGCGGTTCTGGTGCAGCAGAAGGCGGTCGAGGCTGTGCAGGCCGCGGAAGGCGCGCTCGGGCACGCTGGGGATGCGGTTGCCGTGCAGGAAGAGGTGCGTGAGGTTGCCCAGGTCGCTGAAGGCGTCGTCGGGAAGTGCCTGAAGCCCGTTGTCCTGCAGGTAGAGGTACTGCAGGGCGGCCAGGCCGCGGAACAGGCCGGGGCCCAGCTCCCGCAGGCCGCAGCGGTCCAGGTGCAGCGTGTGTAGCCGGCCCAGGCCCCGGAACGTGGCGGGGTCCACGGCCCGCAGCTGCGCGTTGTCGCTGAGGTCCAGCTGCTCCAGGAGCGCCAGGCCGGAGAAGGCGGCCGCGTCGATGTGGGCCAGCGCGTTTGAATGCAACCACAGGATGGTGAGGTTGCGGCAGGCGCGGAAGCCGGCGGCGGGCACGTACGCAATGCGGTTGCCGTGCAGGAAGACTCGCTGGCTGGCGGCCGGGATGTCGGGGGGCACAGCCTGCAGACCCTGCTGCGGGCAGCTGGTGGTCACCTTGGGTTCGCTGTAGCACACGCAGGCGCCTGGGCAGGGCGCCGCCACCCTCCACGCCTGCAGCCACAGCACCCAGGCCAGCAGCTGGCTTCCTGTGGGCAGAGGGGAGGGCGGTGAGGGGGGCGGGGAGGGGCCAGCGTTTGCAGGGATTCCGCCCCTGTGAGTGGGTGGGGCCGGCGAGGGCGGGGCTGTGCGGAAGGGGCTGCTGTCCCTGTGAGTGGGCGGGGCCCTGTTGGGTCTGGGCTTGCAGGAGGGGCTCCGCCCCGGGACCTCTAGTGTGGGGATCCTTGCCCCACCCGCCATGAGGAAGCTGCTGCACCCCCAAACCCGCTAGGGGTCTCAAGCTCCGCGGGAAATCTTGACTGCCGCCTGGGACTCAAATACACGAGCTGCCACGCCGCAGCCACCACTTGGGGTTCACGGGAAGGCCTCCTGGGAGGGACACTCACACCTGCAGATGCCAGACAGCCCGTGGGCCTGTGCACAGTCCCAGCACCAGCAGCTCACAGGCCAGGTGGGGAGAGAAGCCCCTGGCAAACACTGGTGCACCAGGTGGGCCCCACTCGCCGCGAGCCCGGGGCTACCGCTCATGTCCAGGCCTGTCTTCTGACAGCTTCTGCAGCAGCACCACCCACCCCAACAAGGTCCTCACGGGCTGCAGGAAGGGTGGGGCTGTGACCCAGAGCCCCTGGAGCCAAGGCCTGTCTGGATTCCAAGGGGGCCTCACCACCGAGGGAGCTGGGAGCTGCAGCCCCTCGGCCCTCAGCTGGGGTCTGGTCCCACAGCCGGACCCAGGAACCTGCTCCACCAGCCCCTGGATCAGGAGCCCCGAGGGCAGGGGCAGGGGGCAGGCAGGTCCAGGACTGGGGGTGCTGCAGCCCCACCCGAGAGCCCCTCCCGAGAGCCCCTCCAGGCAGGCATGCTTCCAGGTGAACCTCCGGCCGCCTCCTCCCCTCCGCCTCATTTTCTGCTCCGTCTCCTTCCCAGGCGAGGAGCTAACTCCAGTCCAGCTGCCCCCAACCCTCCCGCCCAGACACTCTCCCAGGGGTTCCGCCCTAGCCAAGGGGGTGCAGCTCCCCTCTTCCCTCCCCCATCACGGGGCCTCACCCAAGACCTGGAATGGGTGGGAGAGTGCTCCTGGGTGCTGTCCCCAGGCTGGGCTCACCGGTAGGGTCACATGCCCAGCACTGGGCTCCCTGCCTGTCACCCCACCGTTAGAGCCTCTGCTTTGAATGCAAAGGTTCTTTCTGCCTCGGGAGTGAGTCTATTAAAATGTGAATCCCCCTGGGAGGGTTACGGCTTATCAGCTAACACTTGAGTTATCAGCTAACACCTTCGTTGACAGCTAACACCTTCCTTGGCAGCTAGCTAAGAGCAGGATTCTGCAGACCCAGGGCCAGCAAAGTGCTGGGGTTGAAGCTGGGAAGGAGAAAGGAGAGGACCACGGGCCAGCTTCTCCCACCCAGGACTGTGACCTTGGGCTCCCACCCCTTCCTGGGTCCTCTCTGCCTGGGCAGGTGCCGACGCCTGCCCCAAGCCCAGAGGCCCAGCAGGCTGGGTGTGTCCACTGGGGCTGGTCCGTTTGTTGGCTGCTGGGGACACGGAAGCCCCAGGCCCACCCCCTGCAAGCCCTGGATGCCCCTCCCTGGCTGGCAGCACACAGGAGGTCACCGGGTGGCACCTCAGCTGGCATCCCCTCCCTACTGTCTCCTTCCAGGCCCCCTTTGGGAGGCAGGGCCCGGTGAAGCCAGCTCTGGGGCCTCTCACTGCTGTTACCGCAGAATGTGCCTGTGCTATAAAAACGGTACTTCCTGTTCCTAAAACCTTGTGGCAGAGGACTCTCTGGGGTGGGGGCCAGGCGGGGGGCAGGTCCTCCTCATCAGGCCGGACTCTGGACCTCACCACCACGGCTGGGCCGCCGGCGTGACCAACCCGCCGCATGCCTGCCGACTGAGATTTGTTACCCTCGCCCCCTGACCCGGGGCTCCCAGGCCGGCAGCCACGGTCTGTGAAGTTGTCTGGGTTGAGGTCGGCTCACCACCAGAACTGGCCATCCCCATGAGGGGCCTCCAGAGGACCACAGGCCATGGGCCACGTGTCTGGGCCCTGCCAGGAGGCAGGCATCAGGCACACAGACATGGCTCCCCTCGCCCAGCCGGCGGCTTTTTGGAAACCAACTTCTGAGGGTCAGTCCCTCTGCACGGGCCCTGCTGTCAGCACAGCGGCCGGCGGTGGGCCCGCTCCTCGCCTCAGCCGCGGTAATTGGCTCTGGCCTGGCCCCCTTGGGGCCTGCCCGCTGGTCTCCATGGCAACCCCTCTGCTGAGCAAGCAGAGGGGGCATCTCTTGATGAGATAGTCAAGCCCAACTTTGGGTAATGTGTTCATACTCACGGCGGGCACCCTGGAACGTGGGGGCCCCACCAGGTAGCGGGAGGCTGCCCCTGGCCACGCCCCAGGGCCTGGACCCCACCACTCACCTAGTCCCTCCCACCTTAGAAGGCGTCCCCACCCCCTGCCCCTCAGCTGTCCCCAGACTGTCTCCCAGCCCATCCCCTTGTCCCGCTGCCCCTCCCTGCTGGCTTCCGCTGTCCTGGCCTCCCGGGCCTCCAGGTCTGCCCTCATCAGATGCCCTCAGGCTGCGCCCTGCTCACCTGCCTCTCCTTTCTTTCCCCTCAACACCCCCCCCCCCAGGCACCGGCTGGCCGCCCACTGCCCTGGCCCCACTGGACCCCAGTGGGAGCTGACCTCCTGCACACAAGGTGAGAAAACTGCCCCGTGCGCGGGCCTCGTTCACAGAGATCACGGTACGGCACGCCAGGCCCCCTCAGGCCCTGCAAGCCTCACGACCCGGGTCTCAGCCAGGCCAAGGCCCCCTCAGGCCCTGCAAGCCTCACGACCTGGGTCCCATCCAGGCCAAGGCCCCCTCAGGCCCTGCAAGCCTCACGACCCGGGTCCCTGCCAGGCCAGCAGACCCCCTCAGGCCCTGCAAGCCTCACGACCCGGGTCTCAGCCAGGCCAGCAGGCCCCCTCAGGCCCCTGCAAGCCTCACGACCTGGGTCCCATCCAGGCCAAGGCCCCCTCAGCTTCCCCCAAAGCCAAGCCCTCCTGTCCCGGGGCCTCCGCACAGAATGGCTGGGGTCTCCTCTGGTGCTCTGCCCGCAGAGGGGCGCCTCCAGCTCAGGCCAGGCCTGCTCTGGAGCCATGGTCCGTGGCTCAGGGCTGCACTCAGGGGAGGACCAGCCCCTGGGGCCTTGGGGGCGGGGGCTTGGGGACCAGACGCTGTTCAGGGTCTCTCTTCCTGGCTGGCTGACGAGGCTGGGAGGCTGGGAGGCTGGGAGGTGTTGGGCCTGGCGTGGCCTCCAAGGCCATCTGCACCGAAGAGATGGTGCAGGGCTGCCAGCCTTGAGGCCCAGAGCTTCCCTGCGGCAACGGAGAGGCTGTGACACCCACTCCGCAGGCTGCCGCGAGGGCCCATCAGCTGGTACAAAAGGCCCGAGTTGGAGTCGCACGAGAACCCGTTTTCTTTTCGGTGTGTGAGCCCACCTTCAGATTAGGAAGCTGAGGCAGTGAGAGGCTAAGCTGGGACCTGCTGCCACTCAGAGCAGGTCCTGGGGAAACATGTGCAAAACAAGGAGCCACAGAACGGCCAGGAGGGGCAGGAGGCACCAGCAGTCCCGGCCCAAAGGGCAGCCGGCGTGGCCACTCCTGGAGCAGGGCCCAGGCTCGGAGGTGTGGGCAGCTGGCCGCGGGTCCTGAAGCCTGGGGTTGGTGGTCTGTGGCGGGCTTGGGCAGCATCCGCCCAGGACCCTCTCGAGCACCAAGAATGTCCCACGGAGGGTCACATCGCCAACCATGGTTACAAGGCAGAACAGGAGGCCACAGCCAGCTTAACCAGGCCAGAAATAGCTCGGGTGGGGGAGGTGTCCATGCACCGCAGAGGGTCACGGCTCCCCAGTGTGGCTGCGCCCGTGCCCCATCCCTGCCAGCCCCACCCGCGACAGGCTCACCGCCCGCCCCCGACGTCCATCTGTCCCCCTCGGTCATCGCTGTTTCTCATCCTCACCGCCCACCTTCCGTCCGGCCGGCAGGCACAGACACGCTCAGTGCGGCACACGTGGCCAGGCCGTTTTGGGCCCCTTGCCCAGCTTGGGGGTGGGTGGCGGGGGGGCATGGGCTGACCCGATCCCTAGCGGGCAAGGTGACCCCCTGTGGCAGGAGGGTGCGGGACACGGGGTTGAGCAGTGGTGGAGACAGGCCCGCTGTGGGCAGAGCCCGTGACGGGCAGACCCGGGGTGAGCGGGCCCGGCGGCCTCCGGGGGACTAGCGCGTTGTCTGTTTTACAGGTGAGGGGGTGCGGTTTCGGGGTGGCAGGTGGGGCACCCGCTCACAGCCCAGGAACTGGCAGGCGTGCCAGTCTCGGGGGGTCCGGGCACTGAAAGGCCTGCCTGAGCCGCAGAGAGCCAAAGCTCCTACCGCTGCCTCAGCCAGCAGCCCTGCCTCAAGCCCCCGATTTCCAGCCAACATGCACCTGGGAGGCAGTTACACAGAGGGTGATGGGGGTGGGGTGGGTGGAGGGGGCCTGGCCACACAGAAGCGGGAGGCCTGGGTGCAGAGCGCACCCACCCGCGTGCTCTGAGGGTGGCTTGGGTGTGGCCCTGCTGGGACCCTGTGGTCCAGGTGCACGCTAGGCCCCACCACGTGGTGTCGGGGGGCTGCCGGGGCCATGGAACCCAGCTGGCCGCAGACAGACATAGAGCGGAGTGCGCTGGAGCCGCGGCAGGCGAGGACCCAGGAGCACCCTCTGACAGGCGGGACGCGGGGTGCACGGGCGGCAGGCCTCGGAGCCGAGCCTGGGCTGCTGGCACGCAGGGCTTGGGACCCCGCCCTGTCCAGGCACCTGCTCTTCCACGGCGCCCACCTCCCTGGGGCCCCACTGGGCCGGCGGCGGCGGGGAGGGGTGGCGCTGATGACACCACACCGGAAGCCTGGTCCAGCCCCAGGACCGTGGTGCAGGCCACGCCCGACACCCAGCAGGGACTCAGCAGGCACTTCCTTCTCCCACCACGCACACCAGCAAACACCGGCTGCCTAATTACCTGGGGGCCTCTGTCCACACGGCCCGGCTCGTCAGGGTCCTGTGCTAATGTGGGGCAGCGGCCACGGTCGGCTCGCATCCCCAGTGGACGCTAATGAGGAACTGGCTGCTGGCCAACACGCCCCTGCCCCGGGAGGCCCAGAGGCGGGGCGTGCCCCACGCCAGGGCCTGGGCCCTGCTGCCACACAGCTACCACCAGGCCCACCAGCCTACCCCGCCGCCATCCACTGTCCGCTACTGTCCTGGACCAGATGCCGAGCCTGGCAGGGCAGACAGCTGGCTCCCGCCCTCCCCCGTCCTCCTGGGACCTTGCGAGGCTCTTGTTGGCCGCCTCCGGCAGGGCCACTGCAGTGTGGGAGCCCACGCCTGGGGCCCACACTTCGGGCGTGCACTGTGGGCATGCACACACACGTACACACACCCTCTCTGGACGTGTGCTGCTGGGGCCTGGGTGATCTGGGCTGAGAGGTGAGCCCGCTGGACAGCCCCGGGGCTGCTGTGATGAGGTGACGCCGGCAGACGTGGGAGCCCCGGGGCCGGGCCGAGGGGTCGGCCGGTCTTTGTGGTGGAAGCTGATGGGCTGTCACCTCTGCGGCTCCTGAGCCCTCGGCCCTTTCGGCATCGGCAAGGAAGCCAGCGGCAGCCTCTGCAGAGCAGGACTTACTCAGCTCTGAGAAGACAACACTGGGCTCTGGAGGCTCTGGACCGCTCACCCTGGGGATCAGCCTGTCCTGGCTCTTGACTGCTGCGGTCACCGCTGACCTGAGGGGCCGCTGGACTGGGAGCCTGCTCCTGCTGTCCCAGGAGGGCCAAGTCTTCCCAAACGCTCCTGACCGGGGTGGTTTGCGCTCCGAGACGGGCTGACCCCAGGCGGGGTGCTTGGGGGCTTTGAGCGGCAGCGCTTGGGTGGGGCAGCAACCGGCAAGGGAGGCGGTGGGGAGCAGCGGCAAGGCCCAAGGAGCACCCCGGCCAGAGGCAAGCGGGGGGCCCGGACCCTCAGCCCGAGACGCTGCCACTGGCCCAGGCTACCACCTCCGGGTGACCGTGTGTCCACGGGAGGCTCCGGGGAGGCCTGCTGGCAAGGAGGTCCTGCGTGCCACGGCCTCTCCCCTTTCCTGACCAAGGTGCCCCACTTTCATTATTTGTCCTTAAATGGGAAGAGCTGTCAGCCACGGCCTGGATCCTGACGTTGGGGGAAGTACGTCAAACCTGGCTCTCTGTCCCCTCCTCCCACCAAGTGGGTGCGTGGTGCTGGCGGGCCAGCGAGCGCCCTGCTGCCCGTGTGACCCGGCCCCGAGCCCCGGAGGGGGAGGGACCCTCCTGCCCCAGCGCAGGGCGGACGCGAGGCAGCCCCTAGCACTCCCGCATCAGGGCCGTGGGTCGTGCAGGGCTGTCGCGGGAGGCCCTTTCTGTCCACCCTGGCACCCAGCTTTACATGCGCCCAGCGCCAGTGGGCCTCCTGGGAACACCCAAGGCACCGACACCCCTCACTCCTGGGGGCTAAGCTACATGTCCCCAGTGCAGCGAGGAGATGGCCATCAACTCCACGCCTCAGACGTGGGCGCAGAGCCTGATGGAGGGGCAGTGACCCCGGGGAGCCAGCAGGACGCTCAGGGGCTTACCAGGTGACCAGGCACAGCGTGCAAGACCGCCGCCTGCCAAACCAAGTGACCAGGGCAGGCCCCGAGCCCCAAGAGACCCAGAGAGCTTGTTGGGGAAGCAGCCCCTGCGGCGGATGAGCCGCCGAGCCCCCTGCGCAGCGCAGGCTCTGGGCTCCCCGACCCCCCGAGCGCCGAGCCTCAGCCCAAGCGTCCCACTCCGTGGGCTGCCCGAGGCGGACCCCAAGGAGCGACGGCCCCGGTCTCTGCCATGGCCTCTGGGACGTGCAGAGTGGCTCCTGCCTGATCACCCACACCCACCAGTCGACGGCCCCTCTCTCAACAGAGCACCCCACCAGCCTCCATGCCTCCCCGGTAAACACTGCCAGAAAACCAGGTGTCTGGAAGAGGTGCCAATGCTGACAAAGTGGAAATGATTCTAGAGGAAGCAGAAACTGCGGTGAGTAGATGAAAACGGGAAATCCAACTAGTGTCCTCACAGGGACAGAGGGGGCCATACAACAAGAACAGGGTGCTATGAAAAAGGAGCCGGCAGGAAACAAGAAGAGCCCTGGGAGCTAAAGATAGGCCTGCTGAAGTCACAGAAATCGATGGGAAGTCTGGAAACCAAGGTCAAGGAAACCTTCCAGAAAGAACAACAACAACAAAGACAAAAACAGAAGAGAAACAGACGAGCACGGAGCCAACACCTGCCTCAGGAAACTTCAGGAAGAAAAGCAGATGATGACGATGATGAGAGGGGAGCTGCTGAGGAATGGCGCTGAGAACTGCCCAGAGCTGAAGACCCCCTTGGGCGAGTGCCTGGCACAACGTGGGACATTCGTGGCGCGACCTCAGGCCTCAGGGTCAGGAGAGGAACCGCGACACGGCTGCACACTCACTCTGGAGTGGGCCACGCGGCTTACACCTGCTGACGTTCGAGGGCTCACAGGCTGGTTCTTCACGGGGCCTTTTTTAGACAGTGGAACGTGCTTCAGCTAAAACTGGACGTGAACCCAGAAAGAGAGAAACACAAACCCCAAGAAAGACTGGGCGGTGAAGGGCAGTCAGGGGCAGTTGTGAAGGGACGGCCGCGTGCCCGGCCCAGGAGGGGATGGCAGGTGAAGGCCTGGAGGGAGATACTCCCTCCACCCCGGGGAGAAACCAGACCGCCAGCAGAGTGCCTGCCGTGGCACCTGGGACAAGGGCAAAAGGCAAAGTCAGCTGTAAACTCCAGGAAAAACCAACGGCCATGCCAGAGCGAGGGGTCACCCCCCTGTGGCCACGCGGTGATGAGCAGCCGCGTGGCCTGGGTTAGGAAACACTGGCTATGAATTCAACTGGCAGCCTCGCTGGCGAGTGTGCTAGAGAACGGGGGCTGGGGGCGGAGCCATGGACACGTGGGGGTAACCACCTGGAAGAACGGGGCGCGCGGCGGCAGCAGGTGGGTTGGAGGAGGACCGCGCCCCAGAGCCCCAGGACCAGCCTCCCAGGGCCCGGCGCAGGCTTTAACTTTGAGCAAGATGCGGCCGACCACGGTGTTATCTTTTTAAAAAGACTGCAGGCTTGGCAGTGAAACCTCAGAAACAGAGATAAATAAAAAGAAGAAAATAGAGTGTCTCTGCCAGAAGGTGAAGAGGAACGTGGGTTAGCGGCAGCATTTCCAAGGTGCGGGGCGGGGGAGAGGCTGGGACTGATGCTCCCCAAGCCTCCGGCGCGTGGCGGGCGGCTGGCTGCTCTTCAGCCGTTGCTCGGCCAAGGGTGGCCAAGGACGCCCCCGGTCTCCAGGGAGCGTCGGGCGCTCGGCTCCGAGGCCTTGGAAATCCAGGCTCTCGGAGGGATCGCTTCCAGCCTGAAGATCATCCGTGCTCCGGGCCCCTCAGAGTCCCCCACCCTGGGTGCTCCCGGGTCACAGATCCGACCCCTGACCCCAGACTGGGGACCCTTAGGAGCAGGGAAGCCGGGGGAAAACCCCCGGGGCCTTGGGGTGGGGGTCCGCTGACCTTGGCAGAGCGCGGACAGGCCTCCCCCCGGCCTCTATGCGAGCCCCAGTCGTGTGCCTGCATCCAAACGCCCGGCGTGCAGAAGGGGTGGGTGACGTGAATAAGTAATAGCTCTTTTATTAACGAGTGATAAATTATTCCTATATGATTGTGTGATAACTCTGCCTCATTTGAGATCAATTTGGGATGGAGCTCGTTGGCGGCTTCTCACCAGTGAGGGTGGGAGCACCGGGTGCCGCTGCTGGTGGAAAGCAGGTCAGGGCACTTCGGCCGCTGTGCCAGGCGCCCCAGGGCGGGGCAGGCAGGCTGGCCTGGTTTCCTGAGCACCCGCCCCCGGGGCCCAGAAGTGCCTGAGGCCGAGGTAGGGCTGGGGAGCAGCCCCGGAAGGCCCCGGGCATCGCTGGGGACGCCCTGCAGCTGGGCACCGGGGGCCACCTGCAGGTCACACCGCTTGGCCCTGCTGAGGCCCTGCCTCTCGCCCACCTGGCTCCCACCCGGGCCTCTGCCCTCTGCCCAGCCTGACACACTTTTGCCTTTTCGCCCAGATTTTTCCTAATTTATTTCACGTCCTCTCTCCCTGCTCAGCCCGGGGACTCCAGCAACCTCCGGTTCTCAGATCTGGGTTTGTGGTCTGTGAATGGGGCCTGGTGCTGAAGGGAGGGCTCCGCAGAGGCACCGAACCCCCAGGCTGCTGCCCGCCCACCCCCACCGCCCCGCGAGCAGGTGACGAGTGCGGTCCCTAGGGCCACCATCTGTCTCGGCTGTGACGGGCCCTTGGTGATGTCCGGGAGGGACGCAGCAGGAACGTCTCTATGGGGAGAGTGTTTCTTTTGCAGATTCTCGCACAGGAAGCCAGACGCTTGTCACACCTGTCCCCGTGTCAGCCTCTGCCTGGCAGAAACTGGGGCTGAGGCCGGGAGATGATGTGAGGCCTGGACCTGGCCAGGGACTCTGTGCCCGCTGGTGGGAGCTTGGAGCTCGCCACCCCCACCCCCACGGCCCCGTCCGTCCAGCTTGAGTTCCCCTCACCCCTCCCTGCACCCCTCTTGGCCCCCCTACTCATCTGACCCCCACCCCAACCCCGCCCTCCCAAGCCCCACACGGCAGGCCATCCCGGGGTCCTGGGGCTTCTGCTCACACCAGGAGTCCCCGGTCCTGGGCCAGGATGGGGTCCCAGTGTGGCCTCATTGGGGGCCCGGTGGGGCCCAGGTCTCAGGCTCCTCACCAGCCTGCCAGCGCCCATGCCAGCTCCTCTGGGGACCCTTGTGGACTTTCAGGCATCTCCCTGGGACCCGAGGGCCTGACTATGTCACAGGAATCTCAAGGTCCCCGCAGCCCTGCATGGGACCCTGCCGGGGATGCAGCTGGAAGCCAGACGCCCTCAGGGACCTGTCGGGGGTCCCCCTGCCCCTCATGTCGTGTGAAGCGTGGGGCACAGCTCTCCCCACCAGCAGGGCTGAGGAGGGTGCTCCCCAAGCCTGGCCTCAGCTGCCAGGCCAAACTGACCATCCCGAGGGGAGGCTGCCACGCGGCAGGTGGGCAGGTGGGTGGGGGCCCGGATGGGGCACACGGGTGGGGGCACCCACACTCCCGTCTGAGTGCCACCTGATATCCTGGGGGCAGGGCAGGACGTGGGGGTCTCAGGCAGCGCCATCACAGCCTCTTTTCCCATAGCATGGCCCAGCGCAGGGCAGGGGGTTCCCGGCTGAGCAGAAAGGGGCCCCAAGAGCTGGGACAGTCAAGCCCCCAGTGGGGCCCCGGGCAGCAGTCTCCACCGACTCCCTTCGAAACCTCCTGAGTGGCAGGGAGGCCCAGAGGGCGAGGGGCCTGCTGGGGCATGGCTGGCCTGGGGCCAAAGCCCAGGCTCTTCACGCAGGGCCCCTGCGCCCTTGTGGAGAGCACTGCCCAGACGTGGGCACTCTCTGCAGACCTGCACCCTGGGGGCCACCTTGGGCACCCAGCCCGTGCTCAACTGCCACTGGCCCCAAAGACCACTGGCGCCCGGGGCCCTGGGCACTGACTCAGGGCACTCCCTAGGGCCACCCCATCGTTCCTGCACCCACCCCAGCCTGCGCCCAGACGCTAGCCCTGGGCTGAACTTGGAGACGTGGACGGTGGGGAGGCAGGTGTGTGAGTGCCAGATGCTGGGACCCGGGAGCCAGAGCGGAAGAGACTTTCCTGAACGAGACCCTGAATGCAGGCCTCGTTGGCGGCGGCGGGGGGGCGGGCGGACACAGGAGAGTTTGGGACAGGAGGAGCCTGGCTGGCAGCGTGTTTTAGGACAGCGTCTCAGAGCCTGAAAGGAAGATGAGATGGCGGCGAGCACACGTGGGCGTCCGTGGCCACGGGCCCAGGAGTGGGCCAGTCCGCAGCAGACCCCCGGGGAGGGATACAGGAGGCGGGTGGGGAGGGGTCCAGCTTGACACTGGACTTGCCCTTGGGGAAGGGTAGCAGGAGGTGGCCAGGACGCTGGACCTTGGGCCCGGATGCAGGGGTGGAGGGATGTGTGGTACAGGGCAATGACCACCAGACAGACTGAAGCTGGGGAGCCTGAGACCCCCAGAGAGGCACGTGGAGGGAAATGGGTATTGAGCTGCCAGGGGTGGCAGCCCAGGGGCCTGAGACTCCCCTCATCCGCACACGCCTGGCACACAGCCCGGAGGCAGCGGACATTTGTTAACCAACCCCTGGGAGCTGAGGCCCAGACGGCACTCCGTGGCAGGCCAGGCTGAGGCCTCAGAGCTGGCCCTGCTTGGCCGGCCCGGAGGCCAGCAGGTCCAGGGGCTGTGGACTGCTTACTGGCCTCGAGACCCGCCCCGCCATGCAAGTCCTCTCTGTGTGTGTGCTGAGCACCTACTTGCTACTGGAGCAGCCACAGGACGCCATGAGCCAGCCCCCTGCCCCCACGGGCCCCACACACACACCCAGCACCACACACACCTCTGACTCAGGGCGTTTTCCCACCCACGAAGGCACCAGGCCGGGAGTTGGCCGCCGTGGGTCATGGACGAGGCCTCTGGTGGCCGGGAGAGGGTGGTGCTGCCCAAGGTCACACAGCAGGCCGGCCCTGCCCGGGCTGATCCAACAGCCGCCAGACTTCAGGCTGGGGAGAATTCTGGCAGGTCCCCGAGCCTGTCCCATCTGGGCTCTGGCGGGAGGTAAATAAAGGCACCATCTCAGCAAGGTCGCAAGGGTTGGGACAGACCAGGGACACCGTGCTGGGCCCAAGCAGTTGAGGGGCAATCTGAGAGGGCTCCCTGGAGGAGGTGAGGGACCCAGGGCCCTGCAATGGCTCGAGCCCCTCAGTACCCCACCCCTTCCTCGATGGGCCCCTCACCCATCAGCTTCAGCCTCAGCCTGACATTTCCCGTGACATTTGCTGCAAAGAAATAGAGCCATAAACCCAAAGGTTAAATTTGCACATTGCCTTGCTGCCAGGAGAGCAAGGTCCCTCCGCCTACCAGGTCTGTGGCTGCAGGGCTTGTGTGGGACAGCCCACCCTCCCCGGGGCCCTGGGTGGGGGCCCCAAGGTCCCCCTCCAAGCCCTTCCATTGGATCTCAGCCACCAGTTCCCAAAGCAGGCTCCTGGGCACCGCAGGCCCTGAGCGTGCTATACAGGGTGCCCGTCAGAGGGGCTCTGCCCATCCAATGCCCTGCAATAAAGAAGCTCCATCAGCACCTCCGACCCAGCCAGTCCCAAACCTGCCTGACCACGAAACGCTCGTCCAATCCCCCCAACACTCCATGGAACCAAGATCCCCTGGAGCCTGCTCTGTGATGGTGTTGGGCCAAGGAGCACCCTCCCCCGCCCCGGGGGTGCCAGGCGGCCGCCTGAACAAAGCTGAGTCAGCTTGGGACACCCCGCTTCCTGTCCTGGGCGCCCCATGTCAGCATGGGCCTGGCTGCACGTGCCAGGGCTTGGCTGGGGCAGGCCAAGTGCCGGGCCTGAGTGCGGCTGCCTGGCTCCTTCAGCGCCACCTCTGGGTTAGGGTGGGCAGGGGGCAAGGCAGTGGCCAGGGCCCCCATGGCCCACTGTCCACCGCAGGCCTGCTAGGAGATGGCAGTTAGGGCTCTGCAGGGCCGGGGAGGGGGCTGTCGGAAGGCAGCAGGGGAGAGGCCAGCCCACTGCGCCGGCGGCACCAGGGCTGGACCAGGGTGCGGCCGGCAGGCCCAGGCGGGGCGTGAGAGGCCCTCGGAGCCCGGCTCTGGGCAGGTGGGCTGGGCTGGGCCAGGGCCCGCCTCCTATGGGGCCCCTGCATGGGGTGTGTACCCGGTCTTTGGTCCTGCTGCCCAAGCGGCCGTGGTGAGAGGCCAGGGCCACGTAGGACGCATGACTGAAGGCAGGTCCTCGGAAAGGGCTTCCACCCTCACCCGCACACCCGGACACACAGGAGCGGGTCCCCTCATGTGCAGAGTTTAAGACACAGAGACCAAGGGACAAACTGCAGCAGAGGACGCCCGGCCAGGCCCACAGGCTCTAGCGGTGGAGACGTGGGCTGCGGGTGCTGCCTGCCCTTGGGCCCGGGCGGGTGCTTCCAGCTCCGTGCTCACCTGCCCTTCAAAAGCACTCAGTCCTAGCAGCTCGAGATGGGCAAGGGCCACGGTCCTCAGCTGCTGGGTTCAGAGGGGGTCTGACAGGCCAGGAGAGCCAGGGAGGGAGTGAGTGAAGGGCCACCCAGGAGCAAAGGTGGGATCTGGGGACCGGCCGCTGGGAGAGGAGGAGCGGGTGGACCTGGGGGCCGGAGGTCAGGGCACATTGACTGCAGAGCCAAGAGCAGTCAGGAAGGCCAGGACGGGGCCCAGGGGCGGGGGAGCCACTCACACCTACCCCCCCACTCCCAGCGACACCCCTATTCTCCCCTCGGGCTCCTGACCCCCTGTGCACGCACAGACTGAGGCTCTGTGAGGACTTTCTGGCTACAGGCCCAGGAGAACAGGAAACACAGCCCCCCCGGGGGGGGGGGGACTCCCCTCTGCCTTCTGGAGCCCCAGCATGTCTCCCACAGACCACCCCGCAAGACCTCCTGCTGGTTGAGACTCCCAGCCCAGGCTCGCCTGCCCCACCTTTCCTCCATGACCACAGGGAGAGCCAGCCCTGACCGCAGGCCCCCGGCTGGCACTGGTCATCGCGTCAGGAAGCTAAAGCTCGGGGTTCAGCAGCCTGGTGTGGGGGACACCCGTGGCCATGCCCCCCTCCCGCAACACCCTCTCTCCCTTCGGCCCCCACCTGGCCCTCCCTTCTCCAGCTCCCCAGGGGCCTCCGTGGGCCTTTGTTCCCCATCTTAGTGGGGAGCGCCCTGCTGGCAGTGCAGGACTCCAGGAGGACTTCCCTGTGTGGGACTGCGGACCAGCGCGGGGTGCCGGCGCTCCCAGTAGGCTGCAGGCAGAAGCACTGGGGCCAGCACTCTGTGGGGGCCTCACCCTTCACGTGTCCCTAGCTACTCCCGAGGGAGGCCTGATCACTGACCCATGTCCCCAGTGAGGTAAACCGCATACCCAAGGTCACACCACGCCGGTGGCGGAGCTGGGACCACATCCGGGCTGATTCTCCTGCCAGTCCACACCCAGGAATTGGGGTCTGTGAGCAGCCTCCTGCCTCACGGGGGCACTGGTTCCTCTCTCACCTCCAGTGGCGCAGGAGTGGGGAGGGTACCCACTTTACAGATGGGAAGACTGAGGCTAAGAAAGGGAGCAGCTAGCCCCCACTGCCTGCCCCATCACGGGACCCACCCCACAGCCTATAGGGACGAGCTGCTTGTCCTCATTCTATAGACAAAGACTGGCCCTGTTGGAGGGGGCCAGGTGGTGTGGCCCCACCTCTCTGAGCCCTGGCCTGGGGTCCTGCTCTCCACGGTGAGAGCGGGTAACCTGCATCCTTACCTCAGTCCTCCACTCCAGCAGCTGAGGCAGGTGACCCACCACAGAACCCCTCACCCAGAGGATTCTTGCTGTGGAGATCACCAGCCACCGGGGACAGAGCCTCCGTGAGGTCACCGTGGGTCAGCTGTGGGGTGGGCCTATGCCCTCCCTGAACTGGACCAAGTGGCGGACTCCAGGGCGTGCCAGGGGCTGGCCTGTGTGTCACGGCACTGAGGCACTGACCTCGAGGTGTGAAGTGGGCCTTCCCCACCCAGGGGGGTCCCAGCCCCCATCAGCCAGCTCTGCCTCAGCCTGGGGGGAGGGGGGCAAGCAGACACCTCTTTGGCCTCAAGCCCAGGGCTGGGCACTGAACTAGCTCCCAGCACATGGTTCCCGGGGCTCTGCCACAGACCCGGGTGGGGGGAAGCCGGCCGTGGCCTGCCTGGGCACACAGGGCACCTGCACCGGGGCAGAGGAGACACGCCGCTGTGCTCACAGGAGCACGCGGTCATGAGAACAGAGACACACGTGCAGACGCATGTCGAGTTCAGGCCACACAGGCTCCGGGGCTGGGCATGGAGGATCCCTGGACACCGGGCGGCTCCTCCAGCCGGATTCCCCCACCCTGAGTTCCGGCTGCCCGGCCTCCCAGCCAGGACACGTGCTCCGGTGCGCCCAGCATGAGCCCACTGAGGCGACCACAGCGCCGGTGCTATGTGCACGCGGGGCCGTGGGCGTGTGGGCGGGGGTGGATGTGCACCACAGCGTGTGCGCGCGTGCACGCGGGGCAGCCTGGCACGCGTGTGCACATGCGTGTGCAAGTGTGCAGCCTTGTGGACATGAGCACGTGCAGAGAAACGTGTGCAGCCTGCGGCACCACGGACATGAAGGGGGGGAGACCAGGGGCGCACCCTCCAGGAAACGCATGCCCCACCCGCCCCCAGCCCTTCACACCAGGTAGAGGGGAAGGGTCCCGCGGGAGCCGCCAGGGAGGGGGTGCTCGAGCCCCTCCACGTCCCGAGCCCCTCCACGTCCCGAGCCCCTCCATGTCCCGAGCCCCTCCACGTCCCCTGCCCCTCCGCGCAGCCCGCAGGGGCCCTCAGGTTGCGGATGAGGGGTGCTTGCCTGCACCTCTGCTCGTCCGCCCCCTGGGTGGGGGACAGCTCTGGGTCAGCCCCGCCCTCCGCGCCCTCTACTGTCGCCGACGCCCCCATCATCCCGCTGCGGTCTGACCCCAGAAAAACCAGAGGTCCTGAGCCGAGTCCGCGGGGTGCGAGGAGGGAGGCAGCTGGACACCCCCACCCCTGCTGGGTGCCCGCGTTTCTGCAGACCTGCTAGTTAACCCCTTAGCGGCCGGGCGCTCCGAAGCGGGACCCACCCTTCCCGACAGCGGACCCCCACCTTGGCCCCGCCGCCGGCCCCGCCACCGCCGCCAACTTTCCCGGAAAGCGGCAACTTTTCCTGCCGCCGCGGGCTCCGCCCTCCCGGGGTCGGGCGGCACTGCGGTGACCCTCCGCAGCCCCCGGAAGCCCGGGCGCGCCCCGAGTCTCGGGGAGGGGCGCCCAGATCCCGCGCGCGGCCGGCCCGGGCGCGGCACTCACCTCTGGCGGACGCCCTCTTCATCGTAGGGGTCGGGCGGGGCGCGTCGGGAACCGAAAGTCGCTCCGGGGCCGGCGCCCGTCCGCCCGCGGCCGGGTCCGCATCCAGGCGCCGCCGCTCCGGCCCGGCCCCGGCCCGGCCGCGGGACGAGGCTGCGCGCTCCGCCCGGTCGGCTGGGCTGCGGGCGGCGGCGCGGAGGCGAGGGCGGCGGGCCGGGAGCCGATGAATGTTTTATGGGATCATGTGGTTTGACGCGCGAGCGCTCCGCCGGGTCCCCGCCGGCCGGGCCGGGCGGGGCGGGCCGGGGGCGGGCCGGGGCGGGGCCTGGCGGCGGGCTAGGCGCCCACCTGCGCGCGCCGGGCCGGGCCGGGCCGGGCCGGGCCAGCGGGAGGGGCGTGGGCCGGGGACGCGGGCTGGGCGGCGGGGAGGCGCTCGGCCCGCCCGGTGCAGCGGCGCCGCGCGGCCCGGACAAAGGCGGCGCGTTTCTAAAGAGGCGGCGGCCCCTGCAGGCGGCCTCGGGGATGGCGGTCTGGCCGAGCCGGCTTGGGGGTGCGGGTCGAGGGCGTGGCGGCCCGGGCTCGCGGCGTTTGGGGTTCCCCGAGCGGCCACCTACCTCTCAGGGCTTTGTCCACAGGCCGGGGAACGCGGGGTGCGCCTCGGCGTGGCCGACGCCCTTCCTCGCTTCAATGAACACCGGAGGCCAACCCCCTCCGCCAGCAGCCCTTTGCTCCATTTTTCAGTTGGAAAATAGGCTCGAAGCTTCGCCGACTTCCTAGGGCCTCACCTGTCTTTGTGACCCAGGGATGGGGCTCAGGCTCAGGCTCAGGCCTGCCCCTACCTCCACAGGTGTCCGCCCCCACCCCACCCCGTCCCCTCCCGTGGATGTCGTTTCCCGCCCAGGAGGTCCTCTTCAGAGCCCACTTGCTTGGTGCCCCCCAACCCTGCACAGAGTCAGGCCAGACTCTAGGGCCAGAGAACCCACTGACGCACCCTCACACTCCAGGGACACCTGCACAGCTGTCCCGCCTTCCTCTGCAGGGGGAGCTCTCCTGAGTCTTCAGCCAGCCCCCGGGTCAGCATCCCTGCAGGCTGCCCAAGGGCCACATGGATGGGGACTCGCTGGCAGGGCGTCCCTGGGATCCTGTGCTCGGGGCAGCCTTGGGCCCTCCCTGTGGCTGCAGCATCCTGGCTGAGGGCTTGGGAATCCCCCTGGGAACCCAGCCAGTGTCCCCCAGAGGCTGAGGGGCTGATGACTGGGAGGCCTGGCACGTTCTGCCTCCCCATCAGACCTGCCTCCCTCCTGACCGCAGAGGAGGCTTGGGCGAGGTCGGCAGAGCATGGGAGAGCAAGGCCTGCTGGCCTTCCAAGGGCAGGTGGGGCCTCTCTGAGTCCAGTGTTCCCGTCTGCACACAGAGTCACAGGCAGCCTCACGGGCTGGACACCACTGCTGGTGCCTGAACCCCTCCAGTGCTGCATGTGGCACCAACCTTTGCCCGCTGCACCCCAGTCACCCTTGTTCCAGGCTTGGCTTACCGGGTCATTGTGGAGCACACTCGATTCCCAGACACATGGGAGGTAAGCGGGAGTCAGGATCCCTAGCCTTGGTGTCCTTGGGCCTTCCCCCAGCCACACATGCACAGCTGCCTCCCCAACAGATGCTGGGTGCCACCAGTGATCCTTGCCGCCACGTGGAGGCGTGTCCCCCACTGTGCAGGCGGGGAACCTGAGGTCGGGCTCGCAGGGTTGGCAGGAGGCAGAGGCTTGTCCCTGGTGTCAGCCCTTCCCCCACGGCCCCTGCATGTGGCGGTAGCTCCCGGACCGGGAAGAAGCTCTCCCCTCAGGCCCGCCTGAGGCCAGAGGCCTGGCCGCGGGACACTCAGTGGCCGTCATTCTGAGGTTAGGGCAGGTGTGGGCCTTGACCCAATGCTCCTGGGTGGCTGTAACCATCTAGGTCCCCGGGTGGGCCCACCACTGCTAAAGCTTGTACCCTGCCTGCCTGTAGATTCAAAGCCCTTCCTGGCAGCAGTGGGGGGCACCCGTTCTGGGGCCACACGTTTCACCCACCAAGCTCAGATGTTCTGGCTCTTCTGGCCTGGGGCTTGGGCCTGCCACGCACCCAAAGGTCTGTGTGGTGGGAGTGGGCTGAGGCCTGCAAGCCACTGTGGGCTGCAGGAAAGGACACTGGGAGACTGTGTCTCCCAAGTCAGCACCACGGCCAGCGCCGCCCCCCCCTCGTTGGCTGCCCAGCCTGGGAGATGACCCCTGTGTGGGGGCCATGGGTGTTGGCTGGGGAAGGGGGAGATGGGTGTGGACCCGCAGGAAGAGGGGTGCTGGGCAGGGCTGGGTGGCAGGTCAGCCTGCCTCCAGCAGGAGGCTGCGGGGGGTGGGTGTGTGGTAAGGATGTGGGTACACCCAGGAAAGCCTAGGGGACGTGCTGCAGCCTCTGGGGGTCAGCAACTGGGGCCAGAGCTGGAGATGCCATGGGAAGGGCCTGGTCGCACTCTGCAGACCAGCTGCTGGGCTGCCCAGAGGGGATGAAGAGACGACAGACTGTGGTCCAGGCCACACCGATATGAGCTGCCCAGGCTTTCTGGACACGTGTCTCTGGGGCCGGGAGCCTGTGGACACCTTGCCTCTCAGGGCTGCACAGCCTGTCCCCCAACCTGGGCTGAGCTGCCTGAGCTGGCCCCACAGCTGCCACACACAGGGAGTGGCCTCTGTCAGCTCTCCCGCTCTGCCCCTCTGGTGAGGCCACATTCCTGGCTGCCTCACCCCCACCCCATCCTGGGGACCAGCCCCTGAGATCAGCCTGTCAGGCAGGAGAGGCCCTGCGGGCTGTGTGACCTCGGCCCAGGCCCTGGCCTCGCTGAGCTCGGGGCAGCACGTGGATGAGGTGGACACTGATGCCTCCTGGCCTCCACCTCTGAGGGGGCACGCGAGAGTCTCCCTCAAGCCTCCAAGGTCCTCTGGCACAACCCAGCCTGGACCAGGGGACACTTCCATCGCGGCTGGTACCGGGTGATGGGTTTGAACCTGCTCGGAAACTCCCAGGGGCTGTGTTCCATCCTGCAGAGACAGGCCCGCGGTGGCTTTGCTCGGTGGCCGGTGTGGGACTCGTGGGCATGTGGTCCCCTGACGGCTGTCTGGGGAGGGATGGGGGCACGGGGCGTGGCTTCTGCTGCACGCACATCAGGCCGCCCAGGATCACCTGAGGAAGGACCTGATTCTGCCCAAGTGCTGTTCCAATGTGACCCTTCCTGGCACTGAGTGGGTGGCTGGGAGTGTGATCCCAGTGCCAGGGAGCTGGGGGGTGTTGGCCTGCCATCTGGCCTCTCAGTGGAGGGCAGCTGCCTGCTCAAGGCCCAGAGGAACTCTGTGCCAGGCCTGCTGAGTGCATCATCCCCTCCTGTGCTGTGCTGCGGACACCACCACCACCACCCACTTTACAGACAGGACAGTGGAGGCCGAGGGGACTTGGGTAGACCCACTTCCTGGCAGCCCCTCCCGCTGCTTCACCTAGACGCTCCCTGTCCCCCACCCCAGCCCCAGGGCTGCAGAGGGTGTTCTGACCCCTGTCACCATAAGCCCTGTGCCCCTGAGGAGTCCCTCTGCCCAGTTTTGCTGATATTAGGCCACCATTAATCCACTTCCTCATCTGTTATTCATCAAAGCCACGTGCAGCAGCTGCCGGGGCCGTGCAGGGAAGGGGTGACAGCTCGACCCCCGGCAGCCGAATCCCCTGCATCCCGCTGGGCCTGCCCAGCTCTGAACACCTCCAACCTCCACAGCAGTCAGAGGCCTCTTCCCACAGGGTGGCCTCAGGGGTTCACCCTGCAGGGAGTGCCCCTCCTACCCGCAGGAGGTGTGTGCATGACACCATGGTGGCTCTCATGCAGCCCCAATCCCCAGTCTCATGGCCAGTGTCTGGGATGGGAGCCTGGGCCTGGGGAGGGGCTGCGTGGAGCTGTGGCCCTGGCCCCTGCCCCCTGCCCCTGGCTGCACCTGCCCCTTCTCCTGACTCCCAGGCTGGGCTGAGTCCCCGTGGGCAGGCTCAACGTCCCATCTCAGAGAGTTTAGGACGCCGGCCCCTGCCTGGGCACCAGCTGGGGCCAGGCCGGGGCCTGAGTAGGACACTCCCGGTCCCCGGGGAGCCCAGAGTCTGTGTAGGGGCCGCACTCTGGAAGGCAGGGTCCTCAGGCTTCGCCCCAGGCGGCAGGCTTGATTTGCGCCCCTCCCCCACGCCTGCAGGGAATGCGGATCTTTCCAGAGCCACCCACCCAGCAGTGACAGCTAAATCGGGAGCCGCTGTTCACACCAGGAGCCCGGCAGTGGTCAAAACCGGGTCGGGGGAGGGGGCACTGGGCCCACAAGTGCCCAGCAGGCTGGGGAAGGTGGCCGGGGCTGCCAGGTGGAGTGGGCATGAGTGGAGGGTAGGGTGGGCCATGCAGACCCGCCCGGAGCCATAGGGAGAGGCTCCTGTGGGGCCGACCCGGGCTGAGTGAGAACCCAGTGCTGCTTTTCCTGGGGTTCCCTGGACCCTGAGACCTTCTCCAGGTTGCCACAGTCCATGGGGCGTGAAGACTGACTCCATTCTCCGGGTGGAGGGGCTGAGAGCAGGGTAGGGCCAGTCCAGCTGGAGCTCAGCCCTCGCCCCCTGAGTGTACTGTGAAGTCCCTGGCCCTCCTCCCCTCAATGCCTTCATCCACTCCATTTCTCAGTCGTTTAGTCATTCAACAAACACACTGAAGGCCCACTCCAGATACCCTTAAGTCTCTCCAGACTCAGGTCCTCTCACTCTCACAGGATACAGATGGGGAGGTTGAGCTCCAGGGGGAAAGCCTTGTCCTGGGGTCACTTCTGTACTGAAGGGTCACCCAGAAGCCCGCAGGGACTGACATCCAATTGAGCGGGCAGCTGAAGCAGAGCCAGCTTGGGATTCACCCACCGCCCTGACACCCTGCTCAGGGGCTCAGCCTGAGGTCCCGAGGCTCTGCCCCTGGCAAATGGCTCTTCACCCTGGAGCCACAGGAGAGAGGGCCATGCCCCACACCCCAGCCTATTCTGGAGCGAGCCTCACCTTGCCGCCTGCCCCATGCCCAGGGTCACGAGCAGGGAGCAGGACAGGGCCCAGATCTTGCCTTCAAGTGATAGAGGCCTCAGTGGCCAGTCCTGGAGACTAGAGTCCTGCCTGGGACTCGCCAGGTGCAGTCCCAAGCTTCCTCATCTGTTCAACCAGCCCTATCGCCCGCCTTCCCCCGGGGCTGAAAGGCATGTGTGCCCAATGTCTGGCTTGAGGAGGGGGCTCTAAGGCGGCTGCAGCAGCAGTCAGGCCTCTGAGACTGGGGTATTTTTAGCCAGGATTCCTGCTGACAGGCCAGGCTGGCCGAGGTTTGCTGCCAGCCGCAGAGGCGCTTCTCCCAGCCTGCATCAGGACACACAGGGTCTGCCCCCCAGCCCGGCCCCTGCTCTGGGCCCCTGCCCCTCACCCATCCAGGTGCAGCCTTCCCGGTCAGGGGGCTGGTTCCTCCCGGGAAGTGGGGAGGCTTCCCCAGGTCAGACACTCTGGGAAATGAGCCTGGCCTGGGGGGAACGCTGAGTGCAGGTGAGGGGAGACCCTGCTACGGAGCCATCTGCTGCCCAGGTCCTGGGCCTCGGGCTCGGGCTGCCACTCCTGACCCTCCTGAGGGTGGGGTTTCTGGGAGGCTCCAGTCAGCGCACGGGCTCCCGGCTGCAGGGTCTGTCCGAGGGCCCCCTGGCTGCTGCCTCTCTGCCCCGCTGCCGGCCCCTTCCGGAACGACTAGTCAGCAGAGTGGCCAGAGCCATCAGCCCCGGGCCCGGCTCCTCGCCCCCCGGACGCCCCTGCCTGTTGCCGCCCACCTGCTCCGGCCACTGGGTCTCTCTAGCCTGTCCTACAGGGTGGGCTGCTATGCATGTGAGCACGGGGCCACGCCTGGGCCCGCAGAGCTTCCTGGCTCAACCAGAACCGTGTCTCTTCCCACAGGCAGGAGAGGACACCCAGGAAGGTGCTGCGCCCGGGCCGAGCCCTCCGCACGCTCCACTCCCCAGGGGCAGGGGCCGAATCACGGTCCAGCACGCTGGACAGCGCCGCGCCTGCGCACTCTGCGCGAGGGCGGGCAGGGGGCGGGGCCGCTGGCGCAGGTCAGGGGCGGTGGCCTGGCGCGGGGGTGCGTCGAGGGGGCCCCGCTGGAGTGCCGGCTGGTGGTTCTCTGGGTAAATCAGGAGGCCCTGCCAAAGTAATTCTGAGCAAGCAAAGAAACCCAGGAAAAAAATTTAAAATAAGCATACTGAGGGAGACAGGCCATGTGGGATCCGAAAATACACTCTAGAACACAGTAATTAACACAACCCATGGACAGTCAGATGATGGAAGAGAAAGCCCAGAAAGAGGCTTCCGTGCGAATGTGAGACGGGAGCAGGTGAAATCCAGGAGGAGGAACGGATTATCCAATAAATAATTCAAAATATATAACAAATACATCATTTTAGGACAACTAAACAGACATTTGGGGGATGTGTTTGGATTCCCTACCCCACTCCTGATACTAAAATAAGTTCCAAATGGACGACAGCTTTAAAAAGTATAAAACCCACAAAACTACTAGAAGAAGAAGGGAAAAACCCTGTAAACCGAATCATTCCAAGAATTATACAAAAACCAGAGACGGATATATCCAACCTCGTAAAAATAAAAGGCAGATGCTTGGCAGCGAGTGGGGGGCACAAGATAAAAAGATAAATAGCGTGCTGTGGGAATATCCACGTCTCACCTCACAAAAAGACACTTTCTGTTACATTCAAAGAATTCTCACCCATCAGTTAGGAAAAGACCAACAAGTCAAGAGAAAATGACCAAGATATGAAATGAGTCCATCAAAACAGGCTCAATCCGGCTCAAAACAAGAAGCATGCAAACGTACGTTACGGTGGGGCAAGCGACTTCCCTGGTGATCTGGTGGCTAAGGCTTCCCCATCCAATGCAGGGGCTGTGGGTTCAATCCCTGGTCAGGGACCTAGGGTCCCATGTGCTTTGTCTCAGATGCCACGTGGTGTGGCCAAAAATTAAAAAAAAAAGACAGTGAGATGCCACCTCCTGACCCTCTGACTGGGCAACAGGGCCCATTAAGGCTCAGGGACTCACGTTGTGAGAGAGGTGGTGGTGGTTTAGTCGCTCAGTCGTGTCTGACTCTCTCGACCCTGTGGACTGCAGCCCACCAGGCCCCTCTGTCCATGGGATTCTCCAGGCAAGAATACTGGAGTGAGTTGCCATTCCCTTCTCCAGGGGATCTTCCCGATCCAGGGATCGAACCCGCGTCTCCTGCACTGCAGGCAGATTCTTTACCGACTGAGCTACAGGGGAAGTCCTGTGAGAGAGGGCACACCTGCATAGAGGGCTGGGGGTGAGGAGGTGAAGGAGTCACCCTCAGGTGGGGCTGGGCCGTCAGATGCTTGGAGACGGAGTGAGAGGGACACACACTCCTGGGCCCCTTGTATCCACATCTCAGGTTGGAGATCCAGTGACAACAGAAGATAAATCGTTATTTGCGAATAGCCCAAGTGCCCCCTGCTCCAGCTGTGGCGGGCAGCGGGCAGGGGCTCTCCTGGTGCCCAGCCATGTGGAGCCCACACCAGGTGCCCCACCATCTGCCTGTGTCCTCGCTGGCATGGGGCTAGCAAGACATGCCCTAGGTTGTATGTCATCCCGCGGCCCCACTTCTCAGCCGCAGGGCCAGACTGACAGGGGCGTGGAGGCCCTGCACCCCCAGCCCCCCCCAGGAGGGCCACCGCTTATCCCCGGGGGTCCTGTCGACTTTGCCCACACCACTGCGTCCCATCCCAGCCGTGCCCACTTGTCACAGGCCGGCAGACCCTGGGCTCCCATCAGCTGGCTGCGTGTCCCCAGGCAGGCCCTTGCCCTTCCAGCCTCAGGCCCCTGTTGCTGAAATGGGGTGACACCAACTTCTTAAGAGGTGCAATTAACAAGCGAGGGGCAGGCAGGAGGGATGTGGGGGGAGCGGCCTCCCTGGCAGTGTCCCTGACTTTGCAGATACCGTGTGGGGCTGTCCATGGGAGGTGTGGAGACAACAGTCTCGTTTGGAGAAGAGGTGGGTAATTTAGGAGCACTGCCTGGAAGAGGCAGGTGGCTGCTCCTGAGTGCTGGGCCGAGGCAGCTAAGGCTGACTGTCCTCTCCTCAGGAACCCACTGGGCAGCCCCTGGGGCTGTGCTTCAGGGACCAGAGCTGGGCGGGACCTGCTCTCACTGCAGCTGAGCATGGTCTCCCTTGTCCATCTCTCACCAGCTTGTCTTGGCCTGGCAGAGCCTTTAGCGGGGAAAGGTCATCTTTTCAGTGGAGGCTGATGGAGGCGGGATGGCAGTGGGAAGGGGCTGAGAACTGGGGGAGGCGCCTGAAGAGGCTGTTCAGCTGCCCAGTCAGAAGCGCCTCCCGTGTACCCCTTGGGGAGCAGGCTGTGCCCCACCCAGGCCCCAGGATGGGGAGACCCCGTGTGGGGGACCGGGCTCCCAGGAAGGAGAGTCCAGCCCCAGGAGCGTGGATCACAGTTGCACGCGCGTCGGGTGCTGAGCATGGTGCAGACGTGGCCGCGGCCTGGCCTAGGCCACAGACGGGGGACTGAGGCCCAGGAGGGCACCCTTGTGCTCAGGAAGTGAGGAGGGGGAGCCCACAGCCTGGTGAGTGGGCGGGGGTCACCATCTCCACCCCGCCAGGCCTGACTCCCGTGAGCCTCCGACGCCCGGTGTGTTGGGGGCCCCGGTGATGAACCACACCTCTGCGTCCCTTTGTTCTTGAGGAGTTTCAGGGACTCAGAGGCAGCTCCTTCAGTGGGTAAAGGGTATCAGGTAAAAAACGGAGGAAAGAAGAACGGAGTGCAGGCTGCAGTTGGTAACAGCGGCGTGTCAATATCGGTTCACTGATCGCACGTCCTAAGTAGAATGTTAACAACGGGGAACCGGGTGGGCGCCGCATGGGAGTGCCCTGTGGTGTGCTCTTGGTTCTTCTCTAAATGTAAAAACTGTTCTGAAATTTTAAAGTTTATTTGGAAAAAGAAGAAGAAGAGATGGGGGGGCTCCTCTGGCGGCTCAGCGGTGGAGAGTCCACCTGCCATGCCGGGGACATGGGCTCGATCCCCAGTCCAGGAAGATCCCACGTGCCTGGGCAGCTAAGCCCGGGAGTCAGCCGCCGAAGCCTGCGTGCCGCGCGGCCCATGTTTGCAACCGGAGAAGCCACCCCACGGAGACACCTGCGCTCTGCAAGGAGAGAGGAGAGAAAGCCCGTGCAGCGATGAGACCCAGAACTGCTGAGAAGAAACAGATGACGCTTCTAGAAAAAGACGTGTGGGGCCCATGGGAGGGAGCGGGAGGACCCTCCCTCCTGGATGACCTGTTTCCTCCCCGCTGGGCCCAGCACCGTGCTGCCCTCTCCTCAACAGTGCTGCCCCTCCTCACGCCCCCCAGCACCTGCTGAACTGCTCTTCCGGGCGGGGGGAGGCCTGGTGGGCGTGACCGTTGGGCCTGGCGGTGGGTTCTGAGTTAGGCCAGGTCTCGCTCTGCACTCAGCTCCCAGCCCAGCTTGGCCTCTTTAGAGCTCCCAGAGGGTTGGGGCCGTGGGCGGGGCCCTCCCCCCTCTCCTCTGAGGGTGTGGCTCCTGCAGTCTCTTCTGCAGAAAGCAGGGTGTGCTGGGTGACACCAGGCCTGAGGAGCAGACAGACAGGGGTCACCCCTGCCCACCCCATGGCCCCGGAGCTCTGTCCTTCCCTCGTTGAGCGGCAGCCTTGTTGTCAGGCTGGGGCTCCTGAGGCAGAACAGGGGCTGGGTGGCTCCTGTGAATCTCCGGTGGGTCGGGGAGCTCGCTTGTGCACACTGGGGCTTGCCCGGCCACGCCCACCTGCTGGAGGAGGGCCAACACGGCTCTGCTGCAGGAAGCGTTCCCTCTGCTGGGCCTGGGTGCCCGAAAGCTCAAACCAGGCGATGTCTGTGTGCTTGTCTCCAGGAGTGATGAGAGGCTGAGGGCCCAGCTGTGTTACTGACTGCTGTGAGCCAGCCCCTAGGACCCGACATATCGGAGGCTCTGTCAGTCCCAGCCTCCGCCCCCCTCTCTTTCCACAGCTGGAGGCCTCCCCAGGGGCTCTCCTGGAGCCTGGAGCCCTGACCTGGCCCCACGGTCCCCACAACCACCGGAAGCCCTCATCTGGGGACCTGGGGCACAGTGGGTGTCCTGGGAGGTGGCCAGGGCCCTTCTCTGCTGGGACTGGGTCTGCACGTGCATCAGACCCCACGCAGGCATCTCCTGGCTTCTGTGACAGCATTGCCTGGTCATGACAAGGGAAACCAGAGCCCCCCAGGCTCTTTGCAGAAGGCAGTGCTTGCTCCCAGGAGTTTCCCATTAAACACAGAGGGAGGGCTGCCTGGGGGCTGGGCCCTGTCACGGGGTCCCGGCCTACACGCCCTCCGCCCTTCATGTTCACACCCCTCGCCTGCTCTAGGGGCTGGGACCATGGCCCCCTCCGCACTCCCTGTGGGGGTGAGGGCTACCGTGGGCCCGGGGCTTCCAGGCCAGGGATGGCGGGTGCAGAGCGCGGCCCCGTGGGGCGTGGGGAGCAACCTGGCTCCCGTCCCCCCACCATAAACTCCCACGAAGGCCCTCACCAGCCAGCCTGCTGTGGGGCGTGGGGCAGCCAGTGAGGTCCCTGCTGGGTCGACCTCTCCAGACTGCCTGGATTGGACACAGGGGCAGGGTCTCCTCCTAAGCGGAGAGGCCCCCACAGAGCCCAGCCCCCGACCCTGACGTCTGGGGACAGGTGTCTGAGGGCTGATGGTTGCTTCCATCAGGCGGAGGGGACCACTGAGCCTCGAGGTTGTCCCAGATGCCCCCGAGGGCCACAGTGAGCAGGTGGCACCCCAAAGGGCCAGCTCCCCATGCCATGCCAGGGGCCGGGAGGGCAGTGGCCGCAACCGGGGAGTTCTGTTGTGGACATTTGCAGTTGCATGAATCTGAGGAGGTGATTAGAGGGTAGACTATGGGGAGATGAAGTGTGAGTGGTGTTCCAGGCGTGGAGAAGGACCCTGAGACGCCGTGAGTGGGGTGACTCGGACTCAGGGCTGCACAGTGGACCTGCAGACTGGACGGGGGCAGGTGGTCTGGGGTCAGGGGCCCCGGACCGTGTGTGCTGTGGGCGTGCATGGCCTGAGCCTCACAGACCCTGTAGGCACTCCATAGCTGTGCCCGGTGCACACGGCGGTTTTGTCTGGGAGTGAGGAGGGCGCGTCCGCTCCACTGCGCACACCCTCGTGGTGCCCACGTGCCCAGCACCTCCTGGGCTTCAGAGAGACTGCGGGAATCGGGGCTGCCAGGCCTCAGTGTCCCCCGTTCTGAATAAGATCCTGGGAGAAGCAGCGGTAGCGTCGTGGCTGAGCCCGGCGTTTCACGGGATGGAGAGGAGGCGGCATGAGCCACCAGTGTCCTGGCTTCCCCCAGCGGCCCACCGGGACAGGAGGGAAAGCCTTGAAGTGCCAGGGCTTTGAATCCCATCTCCATGGCAACGTGTGGGCACAAAGGGCTGGGTGAGCCGGCTGGCTGCTGCAGTGCGAGGCTGGGAGGAGAAGGGGCCTTTCATTTACGGGGACAGAGCATGGGGAGTGAGGCTGTTCCTGACCAGGCCCGGCTGAGCTCTGCAGGCTGTGCCCAGCGCCCCGCGGCCAGCACCAGCCCGCACAGCCCCAGGCCCCCTGGCCCATCCCAGAGGGCAGAGCAATCAGTCAGGGGGTAAATCAGTCACGGGCAGGGCTGCAGCGAGTGTCCGGCGCAAACCCAGCCTGAGAAGCTGCCCAGAGGCCCCGGGGTGGAGGGAGCCCCGCCGTCCCCGGCACCCCAGTCTGCAGGGCGTGCTCACTAGAACAGGTGCAGGGCAGGGAGCAATATGGCTGAACTCAGCTGCCACATAAGGGCCTTTCAGAGGAGACTGGGATGGGCCCGGCCCAAGAGCGAAGGCCCCGAGGCAGGACAGAGCTGGGAGAATCTACGGCGGGCGGGACGCCGGGAGCCCCCCACAGACCCCCTCAAGCCCGCCCCCGGCCACCGGCGCTCGCCCCCTCCGATGTCAGGCTGGAGGCGCGTCCTGCCTGCTTCTGCTGCACCCACGGTCCGGCCCTGCTTCCAGCTGCCGGCCCCACCTGGCCCGAGCGCCCCTCAGCGCTCACACCTGTCCCTGAGCGGCCACGTGCAAGGGACATAGGCCAGGGAGATACTGACCCAGAGACCTGGGGGCCGCCCAGAAACCACCCCCAGGAGGCACGGGTTTCCCTGCACTTTTAAAAACATCCGGGTCTGCCGGGAGCCAGCGTGAGGAACTCCGCCCATGGCAAAGGTCATGAGGAAGGAGGCTTGGCATACGCAAAGGCGTGATCAAGCCTCAGGAAACCCCCTGTTCCCGAGCATCTACCCCAAAACCAGAGTCTGTTTTATGCTCTCACCTACACCTCTGACTTTACGGGGGGCTCTCCCCCATAACCGTTTCTCTCGGAGGAGTAAACGCGCAGCTCCAAGGCAATAAAAATTCCTGGGCGTGACAAGAGTGTTTCAGCTTACGGACTCCTCTGAAGGTTATCTAGCCCACCTGTATAGGTTCGTCCGGCCACATGTGATTGTTTATAGCCTCCCAGTCTGAGAGGCACGAGATGTTTTAGACTTACTAAAGGCAAATTCTTTTGGGGAATTAGAAATTATCAGTATAGTGGGTTGGTTAGGAATTATATTGGTGAAGGGTTCTTCATTTGTTGTGCCAATAATTGCTGCTAATTCCCTGCTCTGGGTGGGACAAGGATGTCTCAGGTCAAACCTCTCTGCTGACAGACTAGCTTGTGTGACAGGATTATCCATACTCCTGCCACTACGCACATGATTGTTTACTACCTCTCAACCATAAACAGCACAGAGAGTTTTGGAGTATTTGGAGAGTCTTAATTAGCATAGGGCTTTTTCTTCTTGTTGAGTCAATGATTGCCGCCAGGCCTCCATATCCTTAGGCACCTGGGAATATATTAATTAATGTATTTGGAATAAAGCAAAGGAAATACAGTAGTTTGATGTTAGCAATACTAGACTTTTTGAGTTAATGGATTTTCTCTTTTGTAATAGATCACTGTACTTTGTTATAAATCACTGTGTCCTTGCTATGTAAAAATGTAACTTTATCATATCTTAAGACTAAATAGATCTTAAGGGGAACATTGGTGAAAGGATTTTCATTTGTTGGGCTGATGTTTGCTGCTAAATCTCCATGTTCCCTACCCTTATAATGAATAGAACTAGCATATAGGAGAAATAAGTATTAACCTTTAAGACTAATCATGTTAACCTTGGGTTAAATAAATTCCTTTCTTGATTGTAACTCACTACACCCCCACCCTATAGGAATGTAACTTTATTTGGAGGGTGGTGCCTGGTTTAAGAAAAAACACCCTTGGAAAAAATAAGTTTTTTGGTTATCAGAAAGAAAGGATCATAAAATGTCAGCAGGTCTCACTCATGGCCAGAAGATGATGTACCTTTTTTATACATTTATGTGAAGCACCTGACTCCCGCGTGACTCTGTATTCATCCCTATGTGTAACAAAAGGTATATAAGCAAACCCAAAACTAAAGAAATCGGATCAGTTTCCGGAAAGACTGATTCCCCCATGTCACTTCTTTCTTGCTCCCATTTTTCTGGCTGAATTCCCATCTGGAGCATGGATGCTATTCCACGTAATCCAAGTTATTCAGCCTCTTTTTCTCCACTAATCCTCCTACTACACTATCCATTTCTAATCTCTCTATATCTGTGATTAAATATGTATTTTTCCAAAGACGCCGACTCCGTCCCCACCTTCGAATTCCCTGGATCCACCGGGGCTGGACCGCTGCACGGGTCCCCTCCACCCAGGTCTGGGGAGGCTGCTGGGAAGCCACAGACCCCTGTGCTCAGGTGTCCCTGCCACACTCCAGACAGGAGTTTTTACCTGCTCCACGCGCCAGCACTTCTGTGTGCGCTGCTTCAGCCTCAGGAAACTCACACCCCTCACACCCCACATACCCCTCACACCCCAACACCCACACATCCCTCACACACCCCTCACACCCCTCACACACCCCTCACACAACCCTCACACCCCTCACACACCCCTCACACACCCCTACCGCTCACACCCCTCACACCCCTCACACCTCCATACACCCCTCAAAAGCCCTCACACACCCCTCACACCCCTCACACCCCTCACACACCCCTCACACACCCCTCACACCCCTCACACACCCCTCACACACCCCTACCGCTCACACCCCTCACACCCCTCACACCTCCATACACCCCTCAAAAGCCCTCACACACCCCTCACACCCCTCACACACCCCTCACACACCCCTCACACACCCCTCACCCCCTCACACCCCCAAACACACCTCACACAACCCTCACGCCCCTAACACTCCCACATACCCCTCACACCCACTCACACCCCTCACACCGCTCACACCCTACACACCCACATATCCCTCACACCCCTCACACACTTCTCACACCCCTCACACCCCCTCAAACCCCACACACCCCTCACACACCCCTCACACCCCTCACACACCCCTCACACACCCCTCACACACCCCTCACACACCCCTCACACACCCCTCACACACCCCTCACACCCCCAAACACACCTCACACAACCCTCACGCCCCTAACACTCCCACATACCCCTCACACCCACTCACACCCCTCACACCGCTCACACCCTACACACCCACACACCCCTCACACACCCCTCACACCCCTCACACCTTTCACACCACTCACAAACCCCTCACACCCCTCACACCCCCATACACCCCTCACACCCCTCACACACCTCACACACCCTTCACACCCCTCACACCCCAATACACCCCTTACACAACCCTCATACCCCTCACACACCCCTCACACTCCTCACACCCCAACACACCCCTTACACACCCCTCATACCCCTCACACACCCCTCACACCCCTCACACCCCCTCACACCCTAACACACCTCTCACACACCCCTCACACACCTCAAACCCCCTCACACCTCCACACACCCCTCACACCCCTCACACACCCTCACACCCCTCACACACCCCTCATACACCCCTTGATGACTCACACACACCTCACACACCCCTCACACCCCTCACGCCCCTCACACACCCCTCACACCCCTCACACACCTCACACACCTCTCACACCCCCTCACACCTCTCACACTCCAACACACCTCTAACACACCCCTAACACACCCTCACACCCTCTCACACCCCCACATTCCCTCACACACCCCTCACACACCTCAAACCTCCTTACACACCCACACACCCCTCACACCCCTCACACACCCCTCACACACCCCTTGATGACTCACACACACCTCACACACCCCTCCACACCCCTCACACACCTCACACACCCCTCACACACCCTCACACACCCCTCACACACCTCACATACCTCACTCCCGTCACACCCCCGCACACCCTCACACACCCCTTACACACCTCACACACCCACACACATTTCACACACCCCTCACACACCTCACACACCCCACACACCCCTCACACACCCCACACCCCTCACACAACTCACACACCTCACACCCCCACACACCCTCACATACCCCTCACACACCTCACACCCCCTCACACCCCCACACACCCCTCACACACCTCACACACCCCTCACACACTCCTTACACCCCTCATACACCCCTCACACCCCCTCACACCCTCACACACCCCTCACACATCTCACACACCTCACTCCCCTCACACCCCTGCACACCCTCACACACCCCTCACACCCCTCACACACCCATCACACCCTCACACCTTCACACATCCCTCACACATCCCTCACATCTCCCACACCCCCCACACCCCCCACACCCCCCACACCCCTCACATCACTCCCTTTAAGCTGCGCTGCCGCCTTCCCTGTGGTACTGGTTTGGGCCTCCCCATGGCCTCTGGGTCGGTTTGGGGGAGACCCAAGTGTCAACTCTGGGGTCTGAGCCCAGGGACAGGGGAGTGGGGGCTCCTGGGAGCCAGGCTGGACCACGCAGAAAGGGAGGGCGCGCAGGTGGCCTGGATGGGCCCCGCGGTTGGGCGGCCAGCTCACGGCTCCTTCTCCCCAAGGGACCCTACCCGTTCTGAAGGGGGACCCTCCAGCTCAGCGGGCCTGGAGGACCATGCTCTTCGAACTGCGATCCCCTCCCAGACCACCTTGGGCTGTGCCCACTGCCCACCCCTGCAGGGCTCCTGCCCAGACAGGCCCCAACTGCACCTAGTGCTCAGAGAAAGGGCTGGGGCTTCCACCTGCCCGTCAGTTCCCACAGAACACCAACAGCCCCACCGAGGACGTCCTCCCACCACGTCGGTCTGACACTCCCATCCCACGTCAGCTCCCCTGCAGAGACGAGGGGCAGCTAGGTGAGGTCTGGGAGCCAGGGAGCCCAAGCTCAGGCCAGGAGCCCTCAATGCCTCCCAGGCCTCAATACCACCTCTCCGCCAGACTCCGTGTGGCTGGACTCTCCCCAGGCACAGCCTCTGCCCCTCCCTCCGAGGCTGGGAGCTGTGTTTGCTGCCCTGAGCCCACTGGAGACCTCAGGTCTCTGAGCCTGGATGAGTGGGCATTGTGAAACGGGTGCAGACAGGCACAGAGCAAGTGAATGCAGTGAGGAAATTCAGTGACGGGACGGGAGGTCCGGGGGTGACGCTGCCAGCCAGCTGGCCGGACCGGGCAGATGGCCTCTGCTCTGTGTGGGGAAGGGGCTGTGCGTGGGCTGGCCAGGGGCTCTGTTCATTTCTAAGTGGGGCAGGCTGTCTGTGAGGCAGCTGCATGGCCTCTGATGCCCTCTGCCGGCCAGCCCTGGCCCTCAGCTCCCCAGCAGGATCAAAGGGCCTGGACCCTAGGAAAACAAACCAGGAGGTGCAAGGGCCAGGCTTCAGGCTTCCCTGGTGGCTCAGATGGTAAAGAACCTGCCTGAGGTGCAGGAGGAGACCGTGGTTCGATCCCTGGGTCGGGCAGATCTTCTGAAGAACAGAACGGCTACCACTCCAGGGTTCTTGCAGGAGGGTTAGCCCTGGGGTCTGTGCATCCAGCAGCGAGGCCAGTCCTCTGACCTGGTGGGAGGCACCGCTGTGACCCGCAGCCACGCCGTCCCCAGCAAGTCCTGGGTCGGCCACCAGCTGCAGCTACTGAAGGCCACGTGCCCTATAGCCTGTGCTCCACGACTAGAAAAGCTTCTGCAATGAGAAGCCTGGACTTTGCAAAGGAGGATAGCCCCGCTCACCCCAACTAGAGAAAAGCCTGCACAGCAACGGAGACCTGGCACTGCCAAAAGTAAATAAATAAAACGTGTTAAGAAGAAAGGAAACCAGCCCGTTCAAAACCTGTGAAGCATTCTGAGGGGCTGAGAGTAAGGCCTGGGTGGTCCAGAGAGAGGCTCCTGGACCGTGGGAGGGGGACTAAGGCAGAAGTGGGGGCGCCTCAGGACTCTGTATTAGTATTGTGTGTGTGCGCGCGCATGTGTGTGTACATGTATGTGTGTGTACATGTATGTGTGTATGTATGTGTGTGTAAATGTGTATGTGTATTAGTATGTGTGTGTATGTATATGCATATGTATGTGTGTATAAATGTGTGTGTGTATGGGTATCTGTGTGTATGTGTGTGCATGCACGTGTGTGTGTAAATGTGTGTACAAATGTGTGTATGAGTGGGTGTGTATGTGTGTATATGCATGTGTGTATGTGTTTGTAAATGTGTGCATGTGTGTGTGTGAGTATGTGTGTGTATGCATGTGTGTGTATGAATATGTGTGCATGTGTGTATATGTGTATGAGTGTGTGTGTATGCATATGTATGCGTGTGTAAATGTGTATACATATGTGTGTATGAGTATGTATGTGTATGTGTGTATATGCATGTGTGTTTGTAAATGTGTGTATGTGTGTGTATGAGTATGTGTGTGTCTATGCATATGTGTGTGTATAAATGTGTGTGTATGAGGATCTGTGTGTATGTGTGTGCATGCACGAGTGTGTGTGTGTGTGTATAAATGTTTGTGTGTGTGTATGAGTATCTGTATGTATGTGTATGCATGCACGAGTGTGTGTGTGTGTATAAATGTTTGTGTGTGTGTATGGGTATCTGTGTGTATGTGTGTGCATGCACGTGTGTGTGTAAATGTGTATACATATGTGTGTATGAGTATGTATGTGTATGTGTGTATGTGCATGTGTGTGTTTGTAAATGTGTGTATGTGTGTGTATGAGTGTGTGTCTATGCATATGTGTGTGTATAAATGTGTGTGTATGAGGATCTGTGTGTATGTGTGTGCATGCACGAGTGTGTGTGTGTGTATAAATGTTTGTGTGTGTGTATGAGTATCTGTATGTATGTGTATGCATGCACGAGTGTGTGTGTGTGTATAAATGTTTGTGTGTGTGTATGGGTATCTGTGTGTATGTGTGTGCATGCACGTGTGTGTGTAAATGTGTATACATATGTGTGTATGAGTATGTATGTGTATGTGTGTATGTGCATGTGTGTGTTTGTAAATGTGTGTATGTGTGTGTATGAGTATGTGTGTGTATATGCATATGTGTGTGTGTAAATGTGTGTGTGTGTATGGGTATCTGTGTGTATGTGTATGCATGCACGAGTGTGTGTGTGTAAATGTTTGTGTGTGTGTATGAGTATCTGTGTGTATGTGTATGCATGCACGAGTGTGTGTGTGTGTGACTGTGTGTGTATGAGTATCTGTGTGTATGTGTGTGTGTAAATGTGTGTGTGTGTATGGGTATCTGTGTGTATGTGTGTGCATGCATGAGTGTGTGTGTGTATAAATGTTTGTGTGTGTATGGGTATCTGTGTGTATGTGTGTGTAAATGTGTGTATGTGTCTGTGTTGCCTTTCTCATCAGCCATCCTGCGCCTCTGGGCCCCCATCCTCACTAGGACCCCCCAGCTGACGTCCTTATGGCCTGGAGCTGGAGCCAGCCCACCGAGCCCCGCAGCCTGCCCTGGCCTAGGGCCCAGGGAGCTTGCTGGGCTCACCTGGAGTGGGCACCTCATTCCCCACTCTGTGCCCGGGAGGAGGAAGGCAGCCAGCCCCCAGAGCCTCCTGTGTCCCTGCAGCCTCTCTAGAACGGACGGTGCACACAGCTCTCTGCTCCTCTGGACCCCCATCTCCCTCACTTGTGTTTACACAGTAACTGAGGAGGGGAGGCCCATGTGCACCGCTCTCTGCAACACGGTGTCTGCGTGGATGGTCGGGGGCTGGGTTGTCTGTGCCCTGGGTTGTCTGTGCCCTGGGTTGCGTGCTGGCCTCTCCAGGAGGTGGCTCATTGCACAGGAGGACTGTGCAGCCTGCCAGGGGCGGGGAGGCCAAGGTCAGCGTGCAGAGCACGTGGAGGTATGCACAGCTGGGCCTGACTTCAAAGTGTGGCCGGAGCAGGAAGGGAAATCAATGCTGGGCTAGGGCACTACCGGCAGCCGCAGCTGGGGTGTGCAGGGACCCGCTGGGGGCCCAAGTCCTTGCACCTCCCGTGTGGGAACCCGGGGCGCTGTTCACCTGGGCCTGCATGCCCTGCGGTGGTCGCGCTCCTGGCTCAGCTGGAGTAGAACTGCTGACTGTGCACGGGGATGGATCCAGACAAGAGCTGGGGACCTTGAACAGTGGCCCGGAGACAGCCCAGGCCCGTGCCTGCACCCCGACCAAACCAACCTCCACGGAGCCCTGGTGAGCCTGGGGTGCAGGGAGCTGGTGAGGGGCCGGCCAGGGGCCCATGTGTCCATCTCTGACCCACTCTGATTATTACACACCACAGTATAAGCTACACAGTTATTTTATGACATGTTTACTTTTGCAAAAAATGATGGCGACTCTTTATAAAGAAGGGCAATTGACACGAAGACATTACCATACAAGACAAGAGTCGCCGGCCCTGGTCTCCTCGCTCACCCAGCCCTCGCCTCCTCGATTCATCCGGCCCTGGCCTCCTCGCTCACCCAGCCCTCGCCTCCTCAATTCACCCATTCCTGCCCCACTTTCACCCTTGTCCGTGGTCTCTGTGGGCACCAGGGAAGTCCCTCAAAATAGTTTTTTAATCACAGAAGTCACCCTGCTTGTTGGGATAAAAAGCTCCAAGCGGGAAGGCATACAAAGGAGCAAGGCTGTGTCTGTCCTGCTCCACCCCTCCCGGGAGATGCCACTGGGCCCAGGCACTCGCAGATACCACTGAGCAGCTGTCGCTGGCGGCACCCTCGTCCCTGGAGAGGCCAAGCGGGCCCCCTGGAGGAGCCGGACGGGGCTGGGGGTTACCATCACTGGGCTGGATACAAAGGGCATGGCTGGCCCAGTGTCACCAAGAGTCCCGGCTTCTGGTCAACCCCAGGGGACCAGGTGGCATATCTCTCATATCCTGCTCAGACTCACGGGGTGTGGGGGACACCCAGGGAGGGCTGCATTTGGCGGGGGACCGAAGTCACAGCTTCGCTGGATGGCCTTGCCTCTGAGACTTGGCCCAGGACCTGCTGGCCGCCCACAAGATCCAGGCCCTGGTGCCCAGCCATCGACCCCTGGGGAATGACCATCACTCAGGAAGCTCTGGGTGAGGGGCACTTCTAGGTCCACGGCCCCGGGACAGATGGGGGCAGGGTATCCCCTTGCACACAGGAGCCCCGCCTGCCACCTGCTCATCACCAAGCCCTGCGATCCCTGTGTTCCCCCTGGCCTGTGGGAGACCTGGTCTCTGAGGCTTCTCCAGCCCTCCCAGGGGCCACCCGCAGCTAGGAGAGCAGAGCTCAGGGTTTTCTGGTGGGCCCAGGGCTTGTGCCAAACACCCTCAGAACCCACTGAATCTTAACAGTGATCCCAACAGCAGGGGCAGGGTGGGGGTACTATTACTCTCTTTTCCTGGCTGAAGGGGTCCCAGACCTTCTCTGGCCCCGAGCCATGGCCTGTGGCCTCGTCATGCAGTCTCTGAGCTCCCGGCACACGTTTGCCCGGGATGCAGCCTAAACTGGGTCGCCACTGGCTGCTGTTCCCCTGCCATGTCATTCTGGTCTTTCTCCACACGACATGCCCGCCCTGTCCTATTAGAGGCGTCTGCAGCTGAGCCTACGGCCCTCTCCCCAGGCAGGCCCTTCGCCGACCTCAGATGCATAGGCTTAGTAGCCTGGCTCCGTTCTCACGCCCTTCCTGCTGATACCAGGGGCTGCAGGTCTCCTTCAAGGCCTGAGCCAGGGCAGGCGCCCCACGTGCCTGGCTCCCTGGCCTGCAGACCCCCAGTCTGGTGTGGTGACCCTTCCTTCCAATCCTGCAGTGGTCCCTAGGCAGGTTGTCCCTCCCTGTTGGGTCTCAGTTGCTCCTGCATAAACCTGGTCAGCAATCACAGCTCCCTGGGTGGAAGGCTGTGATCGCTATGCTTGCCAGCACGTAGAAGACAGTTTTTACGGAGAAAGAATCAGGGTTGGGGAATCTGAATGCCTTTCCTCACACATGCTGAAGGGCTTCTCAGGTGGCTCAGTGGTAAAGAAATCTACCTGCCAACGCAGGAGACATGGGTTTGATCCCTGGGTCGGGAAGATCCCCTGGAGGTGGAAATGGCAACCCACTCCAGTACTGGGGCCTGGAGAATCCCATGGACTGAGGCGGGCTGCAGTTCATGGGGTCACAAAGAGTCGGACAGGACTGAGCGAGTGATAGGGCACGTGTGCACGGGTGATTGGAAGTCACCAGGCAGAACGGCCGTGGGGTGGAGAGTGACGCCCAGGCAACACAGCAGCGTGCTCTGCAATGGAGCAGACCGTCTCAGCATCAGGGGACGCAGTCGCATCGTAGTAGCTGAGAAAAATGGCAAATCCCAGAGTGAAAGAGAGCTCGGGAAGAATCCGTGACTGCCAGCAGGGAGTGGATACGGGGATGACATACCCAGGCCAGAATTTACACTCCGGGGGAGCAAATACTGGCACTGTTTGGCACAGGCTGATAAGAGGAAGACAAACCCCAAATTAAACAAATGTGAACGAATTCCTCTGTGTGCAGACAGCGAATATATCAGTAGAAATGGGTGCAGAGCAAAGCAGCAAACTGCCATAAATCAGAGTGAGCTCCGACACGGAGCTGTGATTTGGGCAGACCAACGTTTCAGGAAACGTGGGCAAGAAGCAGCTGGCAAAATAGTAACTTTGACAGAGTGTCAACGTCCTGCTCACCGAAGAAGTGGAAACAGCGCGCTCCCCAGGCTTCGGTAGGAAGCAACAGGGAGCAGGAGGCTCCCAGAGGCCGTGCGCTCTGGGAAGAGCCGGGTGGACGGAGCGGCAGAGATGGGTGGGCGGGTATCCTGAGCCGCTGGGCTGGCCGCCCGCTGGAGCCGTCACCCGGTGGCTCCCTCCTGGACCCCTCGGCCTTTCTGACGGGCCCTTCCCTGGGGCTGACCGTACGGCCACACTGCTGAGATCCCAGGGGTCTGACCCTTCCAGATCCACCTCAGCTAAGCTGGGCGACGGGAACCAGAGCTGGAAGGTGGGAACCCGGAGGGGACATCGGGCTGCGAACCCAGTGCAATCCCCGTGCGGGAGGCAGGCCCTGGGGGGCTGGCCCGGGTGGCTGGGCTGCGGCGCCGGGCCTAGCGCTGATGGCCGCGCCTCTGCGGCCTCATCTGCGGCTTGGCTGGGCTTCTCCTTTGCCAGCTGTGTTCCGCCCTGGGCTCTGCCCTCCATTTCCTGAGTCAGAGCAAAGGTGGAGCTGTCGGAGGACAGGGTGCAGGAAGTTCAGCCTGTGAGCAGTGCTGGCATTTCACACGTGCCGTCATTTTGCCCAAGTGTGTGTGTGATCAGTCTTCTCCACGCTCAGTGTGGTGAGCTGTGGGACCCCAGGATGCCAGTGAACCCCCAACCATGGCTCCTAACACAAGCTGCACTTTGTCCTGGCCACACGCAGAGGGCTGGGAGTCTGGTCCTTTGCTGGTAACTGGGTGCGGGTGTTCCTGGGGGAACACAGCCTGGACCAGCTGGGTGCGTTCAGCCGAGGAGAGACTGGCACCAGAGGGCACTCCAGGGCAGCCCAGGGTTCAGGGCGGGGCCCAGAGGACGAGTCCCCAACCCTATCACCAGCCTGGAGCCCGGCGTCAGACTTCCCACGTCAGACACGCTCCTTCCTTCAGTAAAGACGCGTCAAGAGGCAGCTGCAGGAGCACACAGGTGCCCGGGTGTCAAGGGCAAGAGGAGGGAGCTGGGTCCAGCCAGCGCCCAGCTCGGGATGTGTGTGCCTGCCAACGGGCCCCGCGGAGGAGGGGGGCAGAGGGAGGGGGCTGGGTGCAGGGGTGGGCGGCGGGCACAGGTGGCCGAGAGCAGCGGGCCGCCCTCACATGACCCGGAGCTCAGAGGAGGGCCTGGCAGGCTGACCAGCATGGCGAGAGGTAAGGTGGGAGTGGGGGGACCTGGCCTCTGGGGGCCGGTGACCCCGGCTGAGCCAGCAGCCTTGTCCGGATAGCAGCAGGGAGTCCCTGAAGGGTTTCGGGGAGGAGGGAAGCTTATCCATGAAAGGAAAATGGGTCAGTCTGTTGGCCACAGCCAGCTCGCAGGGCTGGCCTACTCTTGGGGAGCTTAGTTTCTTTCTTTCTTTTCTTTTTAAATATTGCTTTCTTTGGTTGCACTGGGTCTCAAATGCAGCATGAGGGATCTAGCTCCCTGACCAGAGATCAGACTTGGGCCCCCTGCTCTGGGAGTGTGGAGTCTCCGCTCCTGGACCCCCAGGCGACCCCCAGGGGAGCTAAGTTTCTGAGCTGATGGAAGGACCCTCAAGTCCCTGACCCTTGGGCCTTGACTCGCCCATACCCCGTGTCTCTCCCTTTTTGTCTTCAGCTCCAACGGGGGAAGGGGGGAAGAGGCCCGTGACAAAGTGGAGAAGCGTCCATCAATGTGGGCGTGATGATGGGGCCCCAGGGGACATTAGCAAGGTCTAGGGGAGGGGTGCTGCTGGCGTCTGGCGCAGAGAAGCCTGGAATGGTGCTGCTGAAGATTCTGTGACACACAGGACCGCCGCACAGTCACGCAGTCCCCAGGTGCTGGACAGGTCAGGGTGTCCAAGGTGAGCCGGGTGGTCCACGCCTGCCCCTTGGGTGGGCGGTGGGATCGGGAGGGCGGGAGAGAACGGAGTTGGCAAGACTCCTTCAGCGCTCGAGCCTTAGGCCAGGGAGAGGGCCGGTCGGTGAGAGGGTTTCCCAAAGCGCCTTTACACTGGAGGAGAAGCAGCGTCACCCTCGCCTTCCCGGATTCTCCGCAGACCCGGGGTCTCAAAGCCCAGATGTGCACGTGTGCACGTGTGCAGGGTGGGCTCCAGCAGAGCAGGAGGAGCCAGGGAGGTCAGCCGAGCAGGCGGGGTCTTCTCTGCGGCGCAGCCTCTCGCTGAGAAGGCGGGGCTCGGGTGCACGTGGAGTGGCTCGGTGGGCAGGGCCTGCGGAAAGCCAGCTCAGGGCCGGGCGCGGGGGCGGAGCCTCGGGGAGGGGCGTGGCGCGGAGCTCGGGGCGGAGCCTGGCGGGGGCGGGGCCGGGGCCCCTATTTAGGCAACCCCGACGGGGGCGGACAGCAGCCATGGGTCTCCGGCGAACGTCCTGGGTGCAGCTTTACGCCCTCTGTCGCCGCGCCCCGCTGTCTACCGCGCCGGCGGCCCGAGAGCAGCCCGCCGCGGGCCCGGGAGCCGAGCCCGTGTGCGGGCCGGGCGAAACCGCGCGGCCGCCGGTGCCCGCCGTGGACTTCGGCAACACGCAGGAGGCGTACCGGAGCCGGCGCAGCTGGGAGCTGGCGCGCAGCCTGCTGGTGCTGAGCCTCTGCGCCTCGCCCGCACTGCTGGCGCGTCACGAGCAGGTGTGCGGGGCCGCGGGGCGGGGATGCGGCCGGGCCCCGCGGACCTTCACCCGTCTGGGAGCCGTTACGAGGCTTCAGGGTGGAGAGCGGGCACTCTGGAGCATCGCCCGTGGCCGGGAAGTTAGGCAGGGCGGTGTTTCCTGCGCGCGCTTTTCGGGCAATGAATGTTATTACATATCAGTCGTGGATGGTTGTTCAGTCGCTCAGTCGTGTCCGATTCTTTGCGACCCCATGGACTGTAGCCCGCCAGGATCTTCTGTCCATGGAATCTCCCAGGCAAGAATACTGGAGTGGGGTGCCATTTTCTACTCTAGGGGATCTTCCCGACCCAGGGATCCAACCCACGTGTCAGGTATTGCAGGCGAATTCTTCACCATGGCAACTGAAAACAAAAACCAGTCTAAAGTTTAAGCTGTATAGTGCCTGCAGTAATACACAGTGTTCACTGGAGATTAAAATCGAATGTCATCTGCTTTGCTGAGAAGGTAGCCTGGCCGTGTGCCGCTCATAGCCTGGAACCCCAGAGTTCTTGGAAGCTAGGGTCCCCCCACGTGACCATCGTGAACGGACAGTGTTGAGAGAGAATGGGAAGCTGCTCAAATATCTGACTTTTGAAACTTGAGCACAATGACTTTGAACAGTGTGAGGGATTTGGGAAATTAAAAAGCAGAAGTGTCTTAGCCGCTGTTGGTCAGGGTGACCCTGGGAACAGGTTGAAAGCAAGGGTCCAGTTGGTGCTGAGGGTCCTGAAGGCTCTGCATGCGGGTGGCATCCACCTCTCAGTGAGGCTGTGTGGAGGGCACCTGGGCTCCAGGGAGAGCCTAGGGAGGTTGGACCCAGGAGGAGCACCTAGCCACACCTTGGGCAGAGGTGAAGGTGAGGCCACGACGGGTGGGTGGTGAGGGCAGACTTAGAGCTGGGTGGCTTTGGAAGGGCTAGTTCAGATCCAGCAGAGAAGCCCACACGGCTGAAGTCCTCAGGTACTTCGGGCAATGGCAGGAGAGACAGGCCAGCTCCACTGTCCCTCGGGCGTCTGCCTGGGGCCAGTGCCCCTTGACCGTACTGTGGATGCCTGGAGAGCAAGGTGGCTTCTCCCCTGGTGCTCTGCCTGTGACCTGGGGACCTGCTTAAGGAGCCCAGTCACTGTGGGTGGTGCCCTGCCCACCCTCCGAGGGATCTGTCCCACTGTCGTCCTTGCTGGTGGTCCTGCTGGGGACAGGGACCTTGGTGCCTGGTGCCGGAGGAAACAGGGCAGAGACTAGACTGTGGAGCTTGTGGGCTGCTCCCCAGACCTGGTCCTTCTCGTGGTTTGGCCTGCAGCAGAAATTCCTCCTGCCCAGCCAGTGCAGGTCTGTGCAGCTCCTGCCCCAGGGAGTATCAGCTTGCAGGAACCCAGTTTGAGCTGTGGCATTGGCTCTGGACCCAGTGGGGGCCCGCACTTGCCCACAGGGAGGCCTTTTTGCGAATGGTTTAGAACATCCAGGTGTTCTGTGAGGAAAGCCTCTGTGCTTGGGTGTGAGCCAGCGCTGGAGAGCCTGGGGGAAAGGGTGTGGGCAGGGAGGGGAGAAAACTGGCCTTACCCGTCCTCGCCTGTAGGCATCTCTAAGTCTTCTACAGAGTCTGCCCCTGGTGGGGCCTTCAGTGTTGTTGCCCCTGACCACACAGGGGCACAAGGGGACCAGGAGCTCCCTGGACCACTCCTCAGCATCAGCCCTGCTCCTGCTCCTTCAGTGAGTGTTGTCTGGGGCTCCTCCACGATAGCTGAGTGGCTAGGACGGACTGTGTGGCCTGTACAGCCTAGATTATTTACCATGCGTCTCTGGGCGGGCAAGCTTGCCAGCCCAACAGCAGACAGCCGGCCCACATCCACGCCGTGTTTCTGACAGTCCTCGAAATCGGCATGTACGATGTCAGGGATTTCCCGCAGCTGAGTGCTGACTCTCAGGTCCCTGATTCTGCCTCGTCTGCCTCTGGGTTGGACTTGGATTTGTTGGAGACTTGACTTGCCCTTCAGTGAGGCTGCCCAGGCCCACAGACTCCCTGACTTCTGTCCGGGGCTCTTGGGAGGCAGGAGAAGGCTGCCCTCTCCCAGCTTGGCGCTTTCACTTTCCATTTCCAATCTTCCTTATAAAAACAATGAGAGGCAATAAAGTCAGACACTGGGCAGAGGCTGCCAACGGGAAGAGGTGATGGCCTGGAAACCTTTGCCCTCGGCGTGCCATGTGGCCCCCTGAGTGTCTGTCGGAGTGCCAGGCACAGGGCAGCTGTATCAGCCTTGGGGTGGCATGGGCCGTTTGACGCTGGTTTGGGGATGAAGGCCTGTGACTGACCCATGCTTTTGTTTGGACTGGAGATGGTTCCTTGAGGCCTGATCCCCACAAGAAAGTGGGGTTCTGTTATTCAGTGGGGTTGAGAAGCCATAGACTGTCCCGGTCTTGGAGCTGGAGGTGGCACAGGGGTTCCTGGACAGGTGGTGGGTGTGTCCTGCCCCTGCCCCCCGTCCTGATTCCGTCCCGCCTTGTTGCCTCCCTGCCTGGCAGAGCCCTCCTCTTGCCCTGTCTGGCACCCCCTCGCCCCCATTCTGAATCCTGTGAAGGACCTTGCCCCTCCCACCTTCCGGGTCTCCCTGCAACTAGGAGGGGAGTCCTCCTGTGTTTCGCTCAGCGTAGAATTGCGCTGGGCAGGAGGCACCTGCTTGGCCCATTTGAATGAAGATGGCAGGAATTTGGGGTGTGGTGCGGGCGGGTGGAGGAGAAAGCTGAGTGGTTTGGGTGGCTGTCTTCCCGTGGGGCCCGCATGCCTGGGCTGCTGGTCTGCGGTGGACGCATGACTGTGCCGAGCCCCCACTGGCCCCCCGTGGGCGGTCGCCTCCTAGACCCTTGGGGGTGGCTACCCGGCTCGCTTCTGGCCCCTGCTGCCTCCAGTGGGGCTCGTGCCACTCGGAGTTCTGTGTGTTCATCTGTTCAGCACCCACTGCAGGGCCAGCCCCTTGCCAGGCAGTGTTTTAGGGACTTGGAATAAGCAGTGAGCAAAACATTGGAAACTCTGGGTGCTTGCCTCCGAGGAAGTCACACCAGTCCCCGTCATCCCCAGCCGAGGTGTGGATACAGACAACGCTGTGAACTCACCCACCGCTGCTGTTTCCGGAGAGGCCTGCCAGTCACTGTATCCACCCAGCGGTGGTCAGGTGGCTGCCACGTGCCTCCGGGGTCACCTGTGAGCCTGCAGGGCAGGAGAGGGGTCAGAGCAGTGCCGGGGACCGGCCAACTCTGACGAGGAGTTGGGGACAGCTGGCTCCTACGAGCAGGAAGCAAGCCATTCTGGGTGGTATGGCCCTAAAACCAGGGCCCTGTGCCAAGTGTGGCCCCGGGGAGCATGTCAGGGCTTTGTGTGACCAGGGAGGAAGCAGGGAGGCCTGCTGGGGGCCAGGAGCCCAGGTGGCCCCAGACAGCCGCTCCCCTTGCCTTCCAGCTGCTGCACCTTGCCAGGAAACTTCTGGGGCAAAGGTTGTTCAACACGCTGATGAAGATGACCTTCTACGGGCAGTTTGTGGCTGGCGAGGACCAGGAGTCCATCCGGCCCCTGATCCAGCACAACAAGGCCTTCGGCGTGGGCTCCATCCTGGACTACGGTGTGGAGGAGGACTTGACGCCTGAGGAGGCCGAGCGCACGGAGATGGAGTAAGGGCCACGTGATGCCCGCGGGTGGGACCGTCCGGGACTGCTGGGGGCGCTCCGGCCGCCCGACCTCTGCAGCCCTCCTGGGCCCGCCTGGAGTTGGGCCTTCGTCCCCTGAGGACGACGGCCTGAGCCTTCACCAAGGCCTTGTGTGCCCGAGGCTGTGGCTGGCCAACCCTGGCCCCCAGTCTGATCCTCCTGGCTTTGCACAGTCTGCAGGCTAAGGATCATGGCTACAGTTTTAAATGGTTGAAGCACAGCAAGAGTAATGCCTTGTGACGCATGAAGATCAGAGGTTGCTGTCACCCTATGGGGGGGGCTGGCAAAGTTGAGTGGCATGGCACAGATGATCACACTGGCATTGGTGGTCTTCTGGCTTCCTGGTGAAGCATCTCTTCAGAGGATTCTGACCCCCAGGGTGGTCCCTCTGCCTGGCCTCTGATTAGCCGCTGGGGTCCTCCTGGCAGGGGTGGAGCCTGCCCGGGGGGCATCCAAGGGAAATGGAATGCTCCGGCTACCTGTGGCAGGCCAGCCCAGCGGCTTCTGCTGAGGTCACTGACTGGCTGCAGGGTCTGTTCTCTGGGCAGGGGGTGTGGGGGCAGGAGGGCACCCCCCACTTCCCTCCTGGGCCACAGGACGGGTCCCCATTGGAGACTCAGGCAGATCCAGCCCCTGCTTTGCAGAATGCCTGCCTGGTTGCTGGGCTGGTTTCTGCTCCCCTCCAGGCCAGGCCGCGCAGAGTCCTGATAGCAGCTGCGCCTGAGCCAGTGAGGGGGGAACAGGCTCGCTGAGTCGCCTGCCCCATCTCAGGTTTGATGTTTTCTCTGGCCAGGGGCAGGGAGGGGTCGGGTCATAGGAGACTCCAGCCCTGGGAACGGAATGTCCCAGCGGAGCCGCTGCTTGATTGGCTTGGGGAGCCAAGCCCCTGTCTCTCAATTTGCTGTCATGAAGGCGGGGTTCTCCAGCTCCGCACCCCCGTTCCTGGTGGCTGGTGGCTGCCTGGGGTGCCTTTTGAATAACTAATGGGCTGTGTCCCACTGGGTCTGGGTGGGGGTTGGTGGTTTCACAATGGAAGTTCTTTCTCTGGTATGAAAAGCCTCCTTTCCCCGGGCAATTCGCCCTGCAGGGGAGCGCTGGGAGGCGGGGCTGGCCGCAGGCATGGAGCCTGTGACCCTGGGCCGCTGGTCCTGCCGGGGCCCTGCTGGCTGGCCTCTGGGCCGTTACCTGCGGTCCCTCTCTGTCCTCACAGGGTGGCCTGTCTGCAGTTGCCTGGCCACCCCGTGTGTTCGGCGGGGCTGGGCTGAGGGTGCAGAACCGGGCTCACGGGCGCTGATCCAACATCCAGCCATCGAGCTCCTGCAGGGGGAACGGAGCGATCACAGGCCCCTAGACCCTGCCCCGGGAATGATGCTGACGTGCCTGCCACTGGGAGGAGGGGCCTGGGGGGCTTCCCAGGGTGGGAAGTGGGAGGCAGAGTGGCCATCCAGGCACGGTGGGATGGTGGTTCCCAGAACAGCTGTTAGAAGGCGGAGGCCAGGGTCCTCACTCCAGGAGAGCAGCCCCCCAGGGCAACCCCAGCAGGCTAAGCACCACGGGGCAGGGGAGCAGGGGGAGGTTTCCTCCCTATGATGGGCTATGACGGCAGCTGGGACAGTGCGGGCAGCAGACGTGTCTGTCCTGGCTGTGCCAGGCCTGGCCTGGGTCCCCAGGGTGAAGGTCGTGGTTGGGTTTGTGTGCGGGGTCTTGGGTGCTGCCTGGAGCCAGGACCTGGGGCTGCCAGGCTCTTCCGTGCTTCTCTCCTGCCTCCCACATTTAATCAGGGCAGAGCTGGTGGTGTTCTGGGAAACAAACTCACTCAGAAGGACAAGGCAGATAGTGGAGTGCAGCTTATTACACCGGCGGGCCCAAGGCAGAATCTCCTCTTAGCCAAGGACCCCGACCAGTCTTTGTGAAAAGCTTATATACCCTAAGTGTATAAGGTTCCCTGAAACTAGTCTGAACAAAGGAAAAAGAATGCCTTAAGCCCAGGTAGTTAACAGTGGAGAGTTATCAATAGGCTTGTGGTCATATCCCAATAAGCATAATAGAATCTATGACTCTATTTGGTTACACAGATAGTTAGGGTATTCTTTTAGGCATGGAGAGTCCTGGGGCTCTTCCTTCCAGGGGCCTGGTTATCCAGTTGGTATGTCGTTTCCATAGATACTGGGCATATGGTTCAAAGTCCACAGTCCAGCCCAAATTGGAGTCCTGCTTTCAAGATGGAGGCTGCTCTGCTTCCTCCTTCAGTGTGGGGGCAGCCAGCATGGTCTCTCCTCACCTCTTACGTGTGTGTGCACGCTCAGTGGTGTGGTCGTGTTCAACTCTTTGCAACCCCGAGGACTGCAGCCCACCAGGCTCCTCTGTCCGTGAGATTCTCCAGGCAAGAAGACTGGAGTGGGTTGCTGTTTCCTCCTCCAGGGGATCTTCCCCACCCAGGGATTGAACCTGTGTCTCCGGAGTGTTCTGCACTGGCAGGCGGGTTCTTTACCACTGTGCCACCCCCACCCCCTCACTTTTAGTTTTTTCCTAAAAGGCATCCAGCCAGCAAATCTCCTGATGGAGAGCTGAGCTTAGAGATGGCTGAGGGCGCGGCCCGGGACTTTCTGTCATTCCTGCCATTCTCTCCTGTGCCTGCCCCTTCCTGGTGCACTTTTGTTCCCTTCTGCACATCCTGGGCTGTGCATGTATGTGTGCACGTTGGCATGTGTGCCCGCACATGTGTGCTCGCGTGTCTGCATGTCTGTGCGTGCACGCCTGCAGTGTGTCTGCACATGTATGTGTGCACGTGTGTCCGCATGTTTGTGTTGTCTGAACACGTGTGCACGTGTGTGCACATGTGGCTGCGTGTGTGTGCATGTGTATGTGTGTGCGTGCCCAGAGTGTGCTCCCCCTTCTCCCCATGCTGAGATGACACCCCCTCCCCCTAGCCTGTCAGCTGCCCCTTTTGTCTCCCGGAGGCCCCACCCACTCGCAGGCCTGCTGAAACTGTCTCCTTCCAGGGGGCTGAGGATCAGGAGGCCAGAGGAGAACCACAGCCCTGTCCCCCCAGTGCTCTCTGCTTAGGCTGGGCCCTGGCCCCACACCGCGGCTGTGTGGCTGGTTGCTCCCTGTGGTTTTGGAGCCTGGCTGGGGCTTGGAGGGCAGGTGGCTGGCCGCTACCTGGGACTGTCACCGGCCCCGGCCCTGGGGGCCTCTGAGCGATGGTGTCCCTTCTGTGGTGGGTGGTTGCCTGAGAGGTGGACTCTGGGCTGTGTGCTGACGGAGCAGGCTCGAGCCCCCACAGCCTCGGTGTGGATGGGGGCCGTGGCGTTCCCTCCACCCCGCCAGGCTGCAGCTGCGGTGCCTCCTCCAGGCTGGCCTAGGGCCCTGCCCTCGGGAGGACCTGGGTATTCAGGTGTGATGGTCGGGGCAGCCAAGGGAGGGTGGACGCTGGAAGCACACCTTCGGACTGTGGGTTCAAAAGTAACCCTGTGGCGCGTGGGTGAGGTGGGCGGCCATGAGGGGAGGGCAGGGGGGCGGAAGCTGGCGGCCACCCTGTCTCGGGTTGGGGCCCCGCCTTTTCCTCTCAGGAAGGACCCACCCAGGCCTTGGGCTGTGTGTTGCTCTGCTTGCCCCTCACCCACTGTAAGGAGGGGCTCCCTGGGGGGAGGCTGTGGGGTGCAGGGCTTGTCGGCTGGGCCCTGTCTGCCAGGCTCAGAGGAGGTGACCCTGGAGGGTGGGCTGGGCAGGGCAGGGCGCTCCCACCTGGCAGGCGAGCTGCCCCCCTCGTCGGTGTCCGGTTCAGCGTCCCCTGCCTGCCCCCACTGCCCGCCCTCTGCAGTGGGGGCCTGACCCTCCCCGTCCCCTTTCCCCTGCAGGTCCTGTTCCTCGGCCTTGGAGCGCGACGGCCGCGGTGAGTCAAGGGGAGCCAGTCTGGAGTGAGCCTTCTCCCCTTGCACACACCTCTTGGCTTGGGGCCCAGGGCTGCTACTGCAGCTCCAGCCCGTGTCCCCAGGTGCCCCACACGCCCTCCTGGCCTTTCTGGGGGCCTGGGCTCTGCTTTCCCTACCTGGGTGTGACCCGGGCTGAGTCAGGGAGCAGGCTTGGGCTGCTTTGGAGGCAGAGCGGGTGCAGCTCCAGCGGGGGCCGTGTGCAGGGCCGTGGAGGGGGGACTCAGGCTGCCACCCCGCCCCCAGGTGTCAGTAAGAGGGAGAAGCAGTTCCAGGCGCACCGGGCCTTCAGGGACCGCAGGGACGGGGTCACCCGCGCCCGCACCTACTTCTGTGCCAGTGAGGCCAAGTGTGACAGCCACATGGAGACCTTCCTGCGCTGCATCGAGGCCTCAGGTGAGGCCAGGCCGGCCCCTGCTTCAGGGACACGGGGGCGAGCTCGAGGCGGGGGCTGGAGCACTCACCCAGGCTTCGGTCCGCATCTTGGTGGCCAAGGTTGGGAGGCGGTCTGGGCTCACACACCCAGTCCAGCCCGTTGCTTCCTGAGCAGCCTGGCTGGCCCCAGGTGCCCAGATGCGGACCTGCTGGGGGACTTGGATCTCGTCACACGTTGCTTGGCTTTGCCGAGGGCAGCACCGTCCCAGGGGCTGCAGCCGTGCCCTCCCGGATGGAGATGCTGCCCGGCGTGGCCCCTGGGCATGACCACCCCCTCATGAGGCGAGCTCAACCGGAAGACATGCAGGCCTTGGTGTGCTTCAGTCTCAGAAGCCCAGTGGGTCCCCAGCAGCTCTCCAGTTAGGGCCCTGACACTTTGTGAACATTCCAGGGACAGGAGTGAGGACCACCCAGAGGCAGCCCGCTGGGGTCAGCATCGGGCGCCTGACTGGTCGCACAGACAGAGGCTGCCTGGTGTCCAGGGTTCAGGGCGTCTCCGTGGTTCTGGCCTGGGGACTGACGAGCGGAGGTGTGGTCATGGGCTTCCAGCAGCCAGACGAGAGGGACGGAGGTGGCGGAGTGCCGTCCGCCTCCCGCCGGAGCTCTGAGCGCGAGTCTGTGCTCCATGCGCCCTCGGGGCGGCCCTGGGTGCTGAGGCCACTGGAGAGGAACCACGTGGGCGAGCGTGGGCAGGCCTCCCCCGCTCCCTGGCCCCCCACCTTCCTGACCGCACGTGGCCAGCTCCAAGCCCTCTGTGTGGCCTGCCTGCCTGCAGGGGCCTCAGGGGCAGCTGTGCGCAGGGCACTCATGGGCCATGCGGGGTTGGTGTTTCTGCCCTGGCTGGTCACCCGGCCCAGGTGTCTGGGTCCTCGAAGGGCCCTCCCCTCCTGCCGCTGCCACCGCAGCCTGAAATTGCCAGGTAGCCACCAGAGCCGATTCCGAGGGCCGGGTGGCCTGCCCGGGCCTGGGGGCGAGGGCAGACAGGTGTTCTCCTGGGAGGACAGGTAGCACCGACCGTCGCACTGGGCGGATCATTCGAGTGAGACCATTCTCTTTCTGGGGGTCTTGGGGCTGGGTGTCGTGCGTATTCCATGGAAGATGTGGCCCTGCCCGCTGCCTGCAGCCCCCTCCATGTTGCTGAGACCATGCCCTGACTGGAGCGGCATACATTCTGGGCTCAGGGTCCCCCTAGCCCCCAAGGCCCTGATGGCCCTTCCTGTGGCTTCTCACAGGCGGAGCCAGCGAGGATGGCTTCTCAGCCATTAAGCTCACGGCTTTGGGGAGACCGCAGTTTCTGGTGAATGTCAGAACCCCCTGCCCCCCCCCGCCCTGCACCCACAGAGGTTTGGTATGAACGCGGGGCACTACGAGTGTTAAGCGAAGGTGCCTTCACTCACATACCGGTGGCCTGGGCTCTGGGTGCACTTGGGCGGGCTCGGGGGGCTCAGGCCGGGAACCGGGTGCACAGGTGGGCTTGGGGGCTTGGGCTGCAGGGGATCCTGGGAGGGGCTCACAGGCACCCGGGTGGAAGCTCAGGGCTGGCGTCCGCAGCTGCAGTTCTCGGATGTGCTGACCAAGTGGAGACGCTTCTTCCACCACGTGGCTGCTGAGCAGGGCAAGGCTGGGCTGGCCGCTGTGGACACGAAGCTTGAGGTGGCTGCACTGCAGGTGGGCGCCCCTCCCTGGCGGCTGTGGGCAGGTGGTCCGCGAGGAACCCTGCCCAGGAGGCCTGGCCGTGTCTGAATCCTGCCGCTTCTCCAGGGCCTGTGTGCAGCGGGGAGAGACTCGGCAGGCAGCCACTGGGTGGGAGTGGGGGGGCCCCGCAGGGGGTGGGCAGGCATGTGGGGAGCCTTGGGGGGTGGCGGGTGGCAGGGAGAGGCCGTCTGTGGAGTGGAGACCCAAGGCAGAAGATAGCTGGGTCTCGTGCTGGCGTGAGGAGCTCAGCCGGGCGCCGCAGGCCTGCAGGCAGGGCAGGAGGTGCTTGTGAGAAGGGCTGGGAGGGGGCGGGGAGGGGCCGACACCCCCCACCCCCCGCTGCTGCAGGAAAGCGTGGTCAAGATGGGCATCGCGTCCCGGGCGGAGATCGAGGACTGGTTCACCGCGGAGACGCTGGGCGAGTCTGGGTAGGCAGAGCCCCACTGAGGTCCCCGGGGGTGGCCGCCTGCGTCCAGGCAGGGTTCTGGGTGAGCCTCAGTGGCCTCTCCCGATCCTGCTAACTCTCCGCTAGGTTGTGGGACCCCCGAACCCCAGAGCTTCACAGAGAATTGTCTGGGTTCTCAAGTCGGGGTGCTACACCCCGCTGTCCCGGACCCGCCTGGCAGGTGGGCGGAGGGTGAGGGCAGCTGAGATCCTCCGAAGGGTCTGTGTCTCACTTCTGTTTCATAAACAGAGGATGTACTGTTTCCATTTGTATCTGTGTTTCAAGGCAGGCCCCGTGGGGGTTGGTCTTGGGGCACTCCTGCAAGGGGGGGGCTGGTGTGGGGCCTGGGCATGTGGTGGGCACGGGCAGCTCTGGTCAGGCTGCTGCCTGCTGCTGGCGCCTCTTCCCGCAGCACGCTGGACCTGCTGGACTGGTGCAGCCTCATCGACAGCAGGACTGAGCTCTCCAGGCAGCTGGCGGTCCCCAACACGCAGGTGACGTGCCCCAGCCAGCTGGTCCCCGCCTCACGGTTCCCACAGGGTCATCGTGGGGGGCCCCACGCACAGAGCCGGGGCTTCCTCGGGGAGGCGTGGGGGTCACCTTGTGTGGGGTCAGACTCCTTGGGTGCAGGCCGGGCCAGCATGGGAGCCGGTGTCCCAGGGGCAGCATGGTCCTGGGCCCTGGTGGCTGGGGGCCCCTGGGCGGGGCAGTGGCCTTCACCCTGGGCAGTGGACATGGCATGGTGGGGAGAGGGGCCTGGGCACCAGGCCCGGGACGTTGGGAGGCTCTGTAGAGGGCGCCTGTGGGAGCGGGCCTTGCTGGCCTAGGGGCCCAGGCATGGAGCCCGCTGTGACCGGACGGCCCTGACCCCCAGACGGGCCGGCTGGAGCCCCTGCTGTCGCAGTTCACAGAGGAGGAGGAGCGGCAGATGGCACGCGTGCTGCAGAGGGTGGGCGTGCTGGCCGAGGTGGGCGCCCAGGATGCGCTGGGGTCAGGATGGGGGCGCCCGGGACGCGCTGGGGTCGGGGGGGGTGCCCTGGACGCGCTGGGGTCGGGGGGGGGACGCCCGGGATGTGCTGGCTGAGGTGGGGCACCCGGGACGCGCTGGGGTCGGGGGGGGGGCGCCCGGGACGCGCTGGGGTCGGGGGGGGCGCCCGGGATGTGCTGGCTGAGGTGGGGCACCCGGGACGCGCTGGGGTCGGGGGGTCGCCCGGGACGTGCTGGGGTTGGGGGGGGGCGCCCGGGATGTGCTGGCTGAGGTGGGGCACCTGGGACGCGCTGGGGTTGGGGGGGCACCTGGGACGCACTGGCCGAGGTGGGGCGCCCGGGATGTGCTGGGGTTGGGATGGGGGCACCCCAGACATGCTGGGGTTGGGGGGATGCCCTGGGATGCGCTGGGGTCAGGGGAGTGGGGACATGCTGGGGTCTGGGTGGGGGGCGTTGCCCCGGATGCGCTGGGATCCGGGGAGGGGGTGCCCCAGACGTGCTGGGTAGGAGAGGCTGCCCGGGACGTGGTGGGGTTGGGGGGGCGCCCGGGACGTGCTGGGGTCGGGGGGCGCCCGTTCACCTGTGCCCACACAGATCCCCTCCCCTTCGTCCCTCAGAAAGCCAGCCAGGCGGGCGTGCGGCTGATGGTGGATGCGGAGCAGACCTACTTCCAGCCGGCCATCAGCCGCCTGACGCTGGAGACGCAGCGCAGGTTCAACACGGAGAGGCCGCTCGTCTTCAACACGTTCCAGTGCTACCTCAGGGTGTGCGCCCGCCCGCCCCGCGCTGGGGATGAGGGGCCGCAGGAGCACGGGCAGAGCAGCTTTCTGAGTCCACTGAAAGGGCCCCAACCCCCAGGTTTTGAGTGGCCGTCTTCTCCGGCCCTTTGCAGGGTTTGGGTGGCCGTCTTCTCTGGCCCTTTGCAGCTTGGTTCTCTCCGAGTATCGACGCAGGCTCTGGGGCCCCGCCCAGACATGTGGGTGTGCTTCAGGGACCCTGGTGCAAACCCTGGCTGGCCGCTTGGGGCCCAGCTGGGTGTTTGGAGGGGCCGGAGGTTGGCGTCGGGGCTTTGGGGACAGGGCATGTGGGTGGTGGGGTCCCGGCAGGTGCTGACGCCTTGCAGAGCCCCCGCCAAGTGGCCACAGCTGCTGGCTACATGCTGGGGGCACCCAGGCCCCAGGGGGGCTCTGCTGGGGGACACAGGCTGGAGGGGGCCCCCATCCCGGTCGTCCTTGACGTCTGGCGCGGCCCACAGGATGCCTATGACAACGTCAGCCTGGATGTGGAGCTGGCTCGCCGGGAGGGCTGGTGTTTCGGGGCAAAGCTAGTGCGCGGTGCATACATGGCCCAGGAGCGCGCCCGCGCGCTGGAGGTGGGCTACGAGGACCCCATCAACCCCACGTACGAGGCCACCAGCGCTGTGTACCACAGGTGGGCGGCGCCCGGCTCCCAGGGGGCAGGGCTCCGGGCGTCTCGGGGGCCGGCCTCCGTGCTCTTAGACGCACGACCCCAGCTGAGTGGGACACTCGCTCTTCCCCGTGGTCCTGGAACCCCAGGCGGCCCGCGGCCTCTGCCCCCAGGGGGCTGTGCAGGCCTGGCTCACGTTTCCCCGCCCCCCCAGGTGCCTGGACTATGTCCTGGAGGAGCTGAAGCACAACGCCAGGGCCGCGGTGATGGTGGCCTCGCACAACGAGGGCACCGTGCGCTTCACGCTGCGCAGGTGGGTCCTGCCCCCCGCCCCACCCCGTGCCCTGGGCTGTGCTGGAAGCGTGAGGCAGGCGGGGTTTTGGGGGACATCTGTGGCCCCCAGACCCCCTGGTCCAGCTGGGCTTCTCGCTGCAGCAGCAGAAAGGCTGCCTGCAGTTCCTTTGGCTTTTAGCGTTAATACCCGACTTCCTCAGGTTCTGATTCAAAGTGTCATCAGGCGATTCACACAGCGTGAAACGTCGGCGACCTGAGACGCGTCGCCTCGTTTATAGGCAGCTTCGCAGCACTTTAAACTGCGCTTGGGATTTAACGTGGTCTGTGTCCCCATGGGGCAGCCTTGTAAGTCACAGATAGGAATGAGGTGAAATACATTCCTTTTTATTCTTTTTGGCATTGATTTGTGACTTGTGGGATCTTAGTTCCCCAGTGCAGTGCTCAGCTGCTAAGTCGTGTCCGCCTCTTTGTGACCCCCGTGGACTGTGGGCCGCCAGGCCCCGCTGTCCGAGGGACTCTCCAGGCAAGGATGCTGGAGTGGGTGGCCATCTCCTCTCCCAGGGGCCTTCCCAACCCAGGGATTGACCCCTGTGGACTGTGGGCCGCCAGGCCCCGCTGTCCGTGGGACTCTCCAGGCAAGGATGCTGGAGCGGGTGGCCATCTCCTCTCCCAGGGGCCTTCCCAACCCAGGGATGGAACCCTGGCCTCCTGTGTCTCCTGCGCTGCAGGTGGGTTCTCTACCTGCTAAGCCATCGGGGAAGCGCCTTAGTTCCCTAACAGGGGTCACAGCTGTCCACCCGGCAGTAGAGGTGCCGCGTCCTAACCACGGGCGAGTCCCCACCCTATGTTCTCTTATCTCATATCTTGACCGAACGTGGACCCCACCAGGGGTTCTGGCTCCTCCCCCCACCCCACAGGAAGCTGGGTGCGTGGTGGCCTCGCTGGCCTGCGCCTTCCCCAGGAGCAAGGTGGGCCCCTCTCCCACAGCGGTCACCCCTAGCCAGGGCCTGGGTACTGGAGGTGCTGGAGTGTGCCCGGGGCACTTGCTGGTGCTGCCTGGGGTGACTGGTTGTCCTGAGTGGTTCAGCAATGTCCTGCTTGGCCTTCTCCTGCCAAAGGCTGCTTTTACGCAGCCTGAATCTGCAGCTCAGAGCCACGGTTTCTGATGCCTGCCCTTGCAGCCACCTGGCTGGGAACAGGAGTGTTTCCTTGGGGTGGGGTGGGGGGCTCTGACTGGCGTCCTGGCTGGGTGGGCTCTTCCACCTTCTTCCCTTACTCCCTGGGGCCTCCTTGGACACCCTGCCCCGTCCTTGGATGTGGGGTGGCCAGGGGCACCCTTCTGTGCCCAAGGGAGATGAGTTCTGGCTTCCTTGACTTTGGAAGCAACACTGGATTGAGTTGCAATTTTAAACGCTGGTTTTTGCTTAGGCTTAAAACGCAGTTTTGTGCTGGAGCCTTGATCGAGGCTGGTCCCTCTGTGCCCAGGGCCACGCCCCCCTCCCCCCACCGACGGTGCTCACAGAGGCCCTGCTGGCGCCCACCTCCTCCGGTCCCCATCACAGTGTCAGCCGCCTGTGGCTGCCCTTTTGCACTTCAGCTTTTGGTCCCAGGCTGGTCCTCTCAGCCTGACTAGGCAAGGACCACGAGACTGCTGAAGGTGTTACTGTCCACAGAAGGCCTCCTTTCTCCTAGCTTCTAGATTGTTCCACGGGAGCTGGGCTGGCCTCCCATCTTGGCCTAGTCCTGCAGCCCTAGACATGGCTTCCCTGACCCAAGTGCCCTGCCGTCCCAGGCCCCGCAGCCTGGCCAGGCCCTTCTGGGGGAGCCTCTGCCCTGCAGGCAGGCTGGCGTCTTGTGTCCTGCTCCAGGGGCCCTGGGCCTGGAAGAGCTTGGGCTGGACTTCCCGGGGAAGCGCTGTGGTCTCTGGGGCCACATGTTAGGGACCCTGTCAGAGAGCCTGGGTTAGGTTTGGCCGAGTCATGAGCCCATCCTCAGCTTGGGGGCCTGCGCAGTGTTTTGTGAGCCAGCAGGGTGAGTGGGCCTGGTCTGGGGTTGTCCTGCATCCGTGGTCAGCTGGGGTCCTGTCGGCCCTGAATGGCTTCATCTGTGGCCAGGGCAGCGAAGGGCACTGGCCCCCAGGTCGGGTGTCCAGCAGGCTAGCTCAGGCTTCTCCAAGGTGGCTTCAGGCTTCCAGAAGACTTGGAGAGAGCAGGCCCTTGCCTGCGTCATGTTTGCTGTGGTTCTGTGGGCCAGAATGAGTCAGGCCCAGCTCAGGTGTTGCCAGGTGGATGGAGAGCCTCTCCTGTGCTGGGGCAGCTGCAGTCACATGGCTGTGGGTGTGGGCTGGCATGGAAGGAGCTGCAGCAGGGGGTGGGGAGGGGCAGATTTCACACGACGCCACTTGCCTGTTCCCAGACTGGGGCTCGACCTCGGAGTCCAGCCCCGGGCGAGGGAGAGAACGGTCTGTGGGACGCCCCTTGTGTGGATGTCCAGAGCGAGGCACACTGAGTGCTCTGGGAGCCTGGAGTGGGGCCTGGAGACAGCGAGAAGGGTGGTGGGCTCCAGGGACGGGATGGGGGTCCCGTGACGGGCCCAGCCCTGGTGGGTGTGAGGACCCAGGTGGAGGGAGGGTGGCGGCTGCGGATCTGCCTGGTCAGGAGCCAGAGGTAAAGGGTGAGCATCGCCAGTGCATAAGTATTCCGAACCCTGGGGATTTTTTAAAGATCCTACGAGTGGAAGTGAGAGTAGGGAGGGTGTGGACCGAACCTGGGGCCCCCACCTTAGTGTGCGTGTGGCACTAGGAGAAATGTGAGCCACGGGCATTGATCCCAAACACTTGGCAGTCACCTTAGGAAACAGAAGTTGAATTAGATACATTTCTGTTAACCCCACATACCCAAAACAGCAGTGAGATACTCCGCATTCTGTTTGCACACCGTCTTCAGAGGCCCATGTGTTTGACGTGTGCAGCCTATCTCAACTCAGACCATCCATCCTCCAGAGGCTCGGTGGCCACTAGTGGCTGGTGACTGCAGTGTGCACAGGGCAGCCAGTGAGGGGAGGGTGAGGGGCTGGTGGCAGGTTGTGGGGCTGGGAACAACACTGGTACCGAGGGCTTGAGGAGGGGTTGGTGGGAGGGCCCGCTGCTGGGTGAGTCTGCCTCTCTGGGCAGCTGGGGGCAAGCACAGCAGGAGGGGAGGCTGGCTGGGGCAGAGGACACTTGGTGGCCTTGGCCCGCAGCAGGAGCAGCTGGGCGGAGGCCTGCAGTAGGCAGGACAGAGGCTGTGCCCTCACCCTACCCTGTGGGTAGGGTTCTTGGGGTGAGGGGCTCAGCCCGCTCCCTGCCCATTTACAGGATGGAGGAGCTGGGCCTGCACCCTGCCGACCGCCAGGTGTACTTTGGACAGCTTCTGGGCATGTGCGACCAGATCAGCTTCCCGCTGGGTGAGGGGCCTCCCCGGGGTGGGGCTGGTGCAGGGCTGGGGAGCGGGGGCAGAGCTGGGCCCCCGGGGACAGGGCTGTAGCACCGGGGCAGAGCTGGGGCCTCCTTGGGGGTGGGGCTGGGCCTCCAGGGTGCAGGATTGGGGTTTGGGGGCTGAGCTGGGTCTCCCTGGGAGCAGGGCTGTAGTACGGTGGGTGGAAGGAGGGCAGAGCTGGGTCTCCCCAGAGGCGGGGCTGGAGCTGGGCCTCCCGGGTGCAGGGGTGGGGTGTGGGGGCGGAACTGGGCCTCCCTGGGGGTGGGGCAGGCCTCGGGGCGGAGCTGTATCGTGAGGGGTGGGGCGGGGCCTCACCTCTCCTGCCCCTGCATGCAGGCCAGGCAGGCTTCCCTGTGTACAAGTATGTCCCTTACGGGCCCGTGATGGAGGTGCTGCCCTACCTGTCCCGCCGCGCCCTAGAGAACAGCGGGGTCATGAAGGGGGCTCAGCGGGAGCGGCAGCTGCTGTGGCAGGAGCTCAAGCGGAGGCTCTGCACCGGCAGCCTCTTCCACCAGCCTGCCTAGGACACCTACACCCACACCCGGGCAGCGACCTCTCAGGGCTCCGGCCAGTCCCAGCCTCACACCAATCACCTTTTACACCCTGAGCTGGGAGAGCCTGCAGGGCCCTGCTCTGCTCATGAGGGCTGAGGCCCACACGTGCCAGAAGAGCTGGGAGCCGTCAGGAACTGCCCTACCCACCCCCACGACCTTGGACCTTAAGAACCACCTTCCCCAGAGTCCAGCCCTGGCGCCCTGAGCCCCACACTGGGCAGCGGCTGGCTGCGGAAGCTGGCCTGTCAATAAACCACTTTTCTACAGCATCAAGCCCTCGCTTGCGGCGGAGGGAGTGGCTCTGATGCCCGAGCCGCCTCAGGGTCGGGTTCAGGCACTTCAGCCTTAGGCCCTCCGTGGAGACCCGGCCAGGCGGGGCCCTGGACACCCCTGACCTCAGCCCCAGAGCTGGGCTCGGAGCAACGCAGACAGCACGCTCCGATGGGCGGGTGTTGTGCTTGCCCGGCCTTGGTCTCTCCCCCGAGACCCTCTCTGCCCCGTGCCCTTCACCCCTGCCCCCCAGTACCCACCAGGCTCCTGCCGCTCTCGCAGCCATGGAGCAGGCTGGCTGTGGCCCGAGTGCCCTGGGGCTTGGCCAGTGGGGGGTCCCTGTGACGTGGGGGGTGGGGTCATCTTCTAACTTCCGTAGACCTCAGAGCCCCCAGATGAGGGCTATGTGGGCCCGGTCACGACAGGCTCCGCAGAGTGTCACACAAGCCATGTGCAGGCCACGCTGAGGCAGCTTTATTTCTTGGGGTCACACACAGTTTGGGAGCCTGTTCCTCTCAGGAGCTGCACCTACCGAGGGAGGGGCCAAGAGGTAGGCCAGGGCAGGCAGCCAGACAGCTGGGTCCACAGTGCCCTTTGCCTGCCCGCCCTCACCAGCCCGGGTTGGGGGCAAGGACGGTGTGGTCCACCTGGCTTCTCCTCACAGGGTGCTCTTCCTGCAGGCTGCTGGGAGGGTGGTGGCCAGGCTTCAGGAAGACCAGTGCCAGGGGCTGTCTGCTGCCTGTGGTCACTGCGGGACAGGGCGATGCTCCCGGCTGGGATGGGTGGGCTCACAGGGCCGCCTTCCCTGCCTGGCGGCCCCTCTGCTGCAGCTTCCGGATGAGCTCCAGGAGGTTCATCTGCAGGGTCAGCTCCTGGGGTGCAGATGGGACCAGGGGGTCGGCCTCAGCCCTGGCAGAGCCCAGGGAAGCAGCCTCTTTCCCCAGGCACTCGAGGCAACCATGAGGGTCGAGGGGCACTAGGCAGGGAGCCCGTGGGGGAAGTCTGGCCACCGCCTGCCAGAAAGGGGCTGGAGCTGGGACTCGGCCCACAGCAGGGTTTGCAGCTGCCCTGGCTTGGCACATGTGGAGGTACGCAGGGATGCAGGGAACCACAGATGAGGGCCCTGTGGGGCACAGCAGGCCTGAGCAAGGTGGGCGATGCCCTGCAGGCAGCTGGCTTGTCCTCTGGCGGCAGAGGCCCCCCAGCGGCCAGCTAGACCCCCAGAGGGGATGTGGCCTTTGAGGACCAGTAGCCCCTAGGCTGTGCCAGGCGAGGCCCGCGGCACTGACCTGCGGGTTGGTGGTCACGTAGAAGCCAGCCACGCCTGCCTTCTCCAGGGTGCTCTGCTGGTCCGCCACCTTCCGGTCCAGCTCCAGCACGATCTTCTGGTCCATCGCCCGCTGCTCCTCACGGATCCGCTGTTCTGCTGCCTGCCACGGAGAGGGCGGCTCAGGGCTCACCCTCCTGTCCGCCCATGAGGCCGCAGAGACACTCCTGGCCTGCCACCTCCGGCCCCTCTCCCTGCCCCAGTTGCTCCAGCTTCAAGACTAAAGATGGTGCGGGCACTGCACCTATGACCCTCCCACACAGAGACCTGCTCCCAACACCCTCCTTCCCCACCTCCCTCCGGGTGCCGCCTGGCACTGACCCCCACGAGCGGCCAGACGCTGGCCCCACCCCTGCCGGCTGTCCAGCTGACTGCTGTCTCAGCCTCTGCGCGTCTCCTCCCACTACAGCTGCCATCACCCCGCTCAGCACCTCCTTCCTGCACGCCCTGGCTTGGGGCTGCCTTGGGGCCCTGTGCCGGTCTGGGCGTGCACCCTCCCCTGGGGGTTCTTGGCTGTGGGTGGGCCTCTGGGTTGTTCCCGTCCACCTGGGAACAGGACTAACCCTCCCACCACTGTTCTCGCGTCCCCACCGCCATGGGGCACAGCGGCCCCCACTCATACCTGCCCCGCGTAGGCCCAGGCTGAGGAGCTGTGGTCTGAGGGAGCAGGTGGAGGGGGTGGGGGCACCACACACTCTTCACCCATGCCAAATGCTAACCCCCCAGCGAAGAGCAATACATGGGCACATCAGGCCTTTGTGGTACCCATGCTAAGCACACCTGCCCAAAGAGCAACACGTGGGCGCGTCAGGCCCTCGCAGCCCAGCCCAGGCTGTGGCCCAGGCCGGCTCCCACACCACTCCGATCCCCTCCACATGGCCCTGTCAGCAGAGTGCAGGTGGACCCCATGCCCACACCCCTACCTCGATCTCGCGCTGCTGGGCCGCCTGGAGCACAGGCAGGCTGTGGGGCCGGCAGGCCTGCTGGGCTTCCTGGTGCTTCTGCCGCAGCGCCTGCCTGAGCACTGGGAGAGGACGAGACCAGAGAGGCACCGTCAGGTGGCGGAGGGTGAGGGGTGAGGAGGCGAGCGCGTGCTCCGGCTGTCCCAGCACCACAGGCAGCAGGCCAGCGGTGGGCATGTGGTGGAGGCCTGAACCGGGTGCTGGGCGGAGCTCTGGAGATGCAGCGCCCGGCCCACTCGGGTCTGCCCTCACCCAGGGTATGGCGGTCTGCAGCAGCAGGGCTCCAGGGTCCTAGAGGAGGGGGAGGCCAGGCATGTGGGGTGAGGGTGGAGCCAGGGCCACAGCCTGAGCACAGGGAATTGGAAGATGGGGATGGGGGAGACTGTGGGTTGGAGGTTTCTAGGCCTACATGGCTATAGGCCAGGAGTCCGGCATGACCTGCCTATCATCCTTGGGATATCCACTGAGATGTCCCAGAGACCATGCAGGCAAAGGCCCGGGAAAGGGGCACAAGCAGGATGGCCTCTGCTCCAGGGCACGGCAGTCACTCCTCCTCTGCTGTCCTTGGCTGGCGGAGGGGCGGAGCCACCCTGCATACCCTGTCCACAGCTCCCAAGGGAGTAGGGTGGCACAGACCTGAGGGGGCCCAAGAACATGATGACCAAGTAGGATTTATCCCAGCAATGCTGTTTATCCCAGGAATTTAAAAAACACTGTTAATTCACTCTAGTCACCAAAAAGCCACTTGATCATTTCAAAAGATGCAGAAAAAAAGCTTTGACAAAACCCAACATCCATTCCTGACAGAGATACACTCATCCGGGGACAGACGTCCGTCAAACCCGGCCCACAGGGAAGGGACCTCATGTCACCACAAACATTTAGTGGGCGTATCATCACGCTGTCCAGGTCACAGGGAGCACAGAAGGCAGACAGGGAGAGATGACGTCAGCGTGAGGCAGTCCATTTGGTCCAGAGTGGGGATGTTCTAAGGCAGAATGCCCCGGACTCTTCAAAAAGTCAGCACCACCGTGAATGGTGGGAATTCTTTCAGAAGCAGAGGCCAAGCCGCAATGCACAGCCACACACTGGGTCCTTGTCAGTGGATAATCTGAGGCAAGTGTTGGTGTGTCTGAGCGTCAGAACACACCCTGGAGTGACTGGTTTCTGTCCGCTGTGGTCACACAGCAGCGTTCTTGTTCTAGATCGCTGCTCCTAACATCAGACCAAGGCTGACCCCCAAGGGTGTCTGGAGACATTCTTGGCTGTCGGCCCTGGGGGAAGGTGCCACTCTTGTCTAGTATGGAAGCCAGGGATGCTGTTTAATGTTTTGCAAAGAAGTATGAAGACCTGTCCAGCCACAGATTCTAGCAGCGCTGCTATTGAAAACCTTGGTCTAGAGGAATGCTGAGGGCTTCTGGGAAGTCACGTGGTGTTGCATACACTGATGGACAAAAAGAACTTTGTCAAAACTTCCAATTACTGAGTGGAGCTGGAGAACATATGGGTATTCATTATAGTGTACTTTCAACTTCCCTGTTTATTTTTAAAATAAAGTTGGGTAAAAATAAAAGGACAAAGGTGAGAAATCTGAGGGAGCCGGAAGAGCGGCCCGGCATACCCCGCTGGAAGGAGCTCTGGAGGCCCCTCCCACCCCTGTAGGGATGCCTGGGAGGGGCCAAGGCTCAGGAGGTTTTGCCCAGCGTGTGGCTCCAGGGGACGAGTTTTCAGGGCCCAGAGGGTGCTTCGGAGCTCCGTGCATGGGAACCTGATGCACCTCGGAGGGGGAACGGGCCCTATCGGGCGCTGCAAGCCTGCCAACGCTGCGGGCGGCCTACTGCCACGGCCAGAGCTGCCCGCGGGCTGACGGATCTCGCCTGGGGGTGGGTGAGAGCGTCTCTGGGGGCCCGCGCGAAGGTGACACTGCACCTGACAAAGTGAAGCTTACTGGACCCCATCTGTCACCAAGCCCCGCGCCCTTAATGGGGTCGATTTCAGGGGCTGCTGCCGAGCGGAACCCGGGGAAGGGCTCCGCCCGAGACCCAGCAGCCCGGGCAGGTCGCCCCCGCCCCCACCCCCGCGCACCTCGGTGCTCGTTCTGCAGCCGCAGGCGCTGGTTGTACAGGCTCTTCTCGGTGAGGTGCTGGATCTCCAGCAGCCCCTGGACGATCTCGAACACGGTGCCGTCGAGCAGCGCCAGGGCCAGGTCGCTGAGTGTGGTGTAGGACAGGCGCTGCTGGAAGGAGCTGCGGGCGGAGCGCGGTGAGCCCGCGGCCCTCCCGCCCGGCCCCCCGGCCCGCCCGCCCCAGCGGCCGCGCACCTGGGCAGCTCCTTGACCAGGCCCTGCAGCGCCGACAGCAGCTGGTAGTGCCGCTCCTGCTGCCGGGCCCCGTCCGCCGCCTCCTCCAAAGCGCCCGAGCAGCGCTCCATGGCGCCCGCGCCGCCGGCCGCAGCGCGAACGTCGCGGTCCTGTCGCGTCAGAGCGCAGCGCGGCGCGCCACGCCCCCTTTCACAACAGTTCCAGACAAACCGCGGCCCGCTCTTGCCTCACCGGAAGGAGGCCGGCTCTGCCCTGGAGGAGGCTCCGAGGAGCGGCCCGCATTGGCCCCGCCCCCACCCGGGGCCCCGCCCCTTACTCTGCGCCCGGCTCTCACCCCTCCGCCCCGCCCACACCCCGCCCCTACCCTGCCGCCCCGCCCCTTTCCAACTGCCGCCCCGCCCTTTACCCTCCGCCCCGCCCCTTACCCTGCGGCTGGCTCTGCACCCAACCTATTATGAATAGTGCTGCTGGGTGTAACTGCATTCTTGTTTGAATTTGGAGATAGATTTTCAAAGCAGTTAACTAAAAGGTGAAAGCATGATTGTCGGATCGCGTTGTTTAGCTTTAGAAAACACCTCCCAGCTGTCTTTCGAAGTGGTTGTCCGTACATCCCACCAGCCCTGAGGGAGGTTCCTGTTGTTCCTCACCCTCCAGCGGTTGATACGGTCATATATTCGAAGTTTAGCAGTCCTAATAGGTGTGCTGTGATAGCTCATGATTTTAATTTGTAATTCCCTAGTAGTATGATTTTTTTGTATGATTTTCACTACGTGCGAGTCTGTTTTTGGCCAGGTGTCTGTCTGACCCTGACCCCTTTTCTAACATGGGTTTGTTTTAGAGGTTCTGTCTGTTTCTGAAATGGAGCAGGACCCTATGGTCCTTGCTTGCCCCCACCATGTCCCCTGCCTGCCTTTAGTCTGTGGAAAACTAGGCAAAGAAGAAGAGAAATGAGAAATGCTGAAACAAAGGAAAACAAAGGAGCCTAAATAATAGTAATGTAATCATTAAGCACCTTCACTCATTTCTCGAGGGCTATAGACAGTATTCTGAGCCACATCCTGTGAACTGTCTTACAGACACTGAAACCCCAGGAAGAGAAGGTCGCTACATGACGATCAGGCTGAACCCAGGACAGGAGCTGCCACAGTTCTGAGAACTGACTGCCAAGAAATGGGAACAAATGGACCGTGGGCCTGAAGATGAAGTACCGAAAACAATCAAGATGACGCTGGTCAGACCACCGATGGCCAGGTGTAGATGACCACTAGAGATGACTGTGCTGTTTCTGCATAGAGCCCCCCCCCCCCCCCCCCCATTCTGTCCATAAAAGCTCTCATCCCTCGCTTGTCAGGGGTAAAGGGCCCTCTGGACAGATGTCCACCACCCTCCCCCCCCCTCCCCCCGTTCTGTCCATAAAAGCTCTCATCCCTTGCTTGTCAGGGGTAAAGGGCCCTCTGGACAGATGCCCACCACCCTCCCCGCCCCCCCCCCCCCCTTGCCCCAGCTGGTTGCTGGCACCTGAAATAAAGCAAACTTTCCTTTCCACCAACCGGGGCTATTTATGGGGCGTTTGGGTGGTGAGTAGCTGGACCCCACCACACTTTTTTGGTAACATTTGAACCCGATTCCTTTCTTGGACATGTGGTTTAGAAATACTTTCCTCACTGTTTGTGTCTTGTCTTTTGACTTTCTGAATAATGTCTTTGTCAACTGCAAAGTGGCGCCTGCTGTGGGTGCCGCCACCTACAAGCACGAGGATTAAAGCCTGTGCTGCAGCTGCTGACCTTTAACCCTACCTGAAAGGAAATCAAGGTGGAGAGCAGGAACGGGGCCCTCAGAGCTGGGGTGGGGTGGGGTGGCTGGAGGGAACCTAACAGGATAAGTCTTCAGATAGACATTCTCAGGAGCTGATTTTATGATCCCAGTTCTTGTATCTCCTCATCTATAGAAAAGCAGTAAAACCCTTCATCGTGTTGACTGTTCCTTGTGACTAGCAAAGGCTTCATGAGACCAGCAGAAACCTAGTAGAAACCACATATTTGGAAAAAAATATGTGCTTGATTGCTCGCATCTCCCCTGCACCCAAATCGCATGTCTGTACTGACCTCCTTGCCCCCCTCCCCCACCCCTCTCTTCGGAGCAGTCTCTCAGACTTGCCTGCGGCGCTGTCTCAGGGCTGCAGTTCTCATTTTGCCCCAAATAAAACTTGACTTGCAGCTCTTAGGCCCTTTCTCGGTAGACGCCTTTCCCTTCATAAAGTCCACAGTCTTTTCTCCCACATGGACTGGCTTTTGTGTCTTAAAACTCAAAGCTTATGATCGACGGGTCAAACCCCACATCATGCAGATTTTCTGGTTTCTTTGTAATTTTGATGATTTTGTATTATAAACGTCTTAATCAGTTTGAGTGAATTTGGTGTAAAGTTTTCAAGTTTGTATTTACAGTAATTTCATTTCATATAGTTTCCAGTTAATTGTTCCATAACTATTTTGGAGGAGTCATGGGATATTTGGCTTGAATTTAGTTTGAATTTCCTCAGTTTACTGGAGGCAGCACATGCGTTTTGAGGGCCCAGGATTTCTGCTGACCTGAGAGGGCAGCTTGGTCTGGATTCTTCCACTGGATGGCAGCATTGACTTAAAACAATATCCACAACCCAAAAGTTGAGAGTTGATTTTTTCAGCAGAAACTTTTAGGACTCAAAGCCCGGGAGACAGCATCTCAAGTGACCCTGAGAGAACTGCTCCGAGGAGGGGAGCCAGGTTACACAGAAGTTCTGCAACCAAGGGCAGGTAGTCTAACATCAAAAGATGACTGTTAATTAGAGAAAAGCAGGTATCCCAAGTTAAGGGATTTAGTGTTTCTCTATGTGTGGTAAGAGGAAAGAGTCTGGGCTCACTGAAATAGTTTCTCTCATTTACATTTCAGCTATCCTGAAAGAAACACAAGCTGGAATCAAAATTGCCGGGAGGAATATCAATCACCTCAGATATGCAGATGACACCAGCCTTATGGCAGAAAGTGAAGAGGAACTAAAAAGCCTCTTGATGAAAGTGAAAGAGGAGAGCGAAAAAGTTGGCTTAAAGCTCAACATTCAGAAAACAAAGATCATGGCATCCGGTCCCATCACTTCATGGGAAATAGATGGGGAAACAGTAGAAACAGTATCAGACTTTATTTTTTTGGGCTCCAAAATCACTGCAGATGGTGACTGCAGCCATGAAATTAAAAGACGCTGACTCCTTGGAAGAAAAGTTATGACCAACCTAGATAGCATTTTCAAAAGCAGAGGAATTACTTTGCCAACAAAAGTCCGTCTAGTGAAGGCTATGGTTTTTCCTGTGGTCGTGTATGGATGTGCGAGTTGGACTGTGAAGAAGGCTGAGCGCCAAAGAATTGATGCTTTTGAACTGTGGTGTTGGAGAAGACTCTTGAGAGTCCCTTGGAATGCAAGGAGATCCAACCAGTCCATTCTGAAGGAGATCAGCCCTGGGAATTCTCTGGAAGGAATGATGCTAAAGCTGAAGCTCCAGTACTTTGGCCCCCTCATGCGAAGAATTGACTCATTGGAAAAGACTCTGATGCTGGGAGGGATTGGGGGCAGGAGGAGAAGGGGACGACCGAGGATGAGATGGCTGGATGGCATCACGGACTCAATGGACGTGAGTCTGAGTGAACTCTGGGAGATGGTGATTGACAGGGAGGCCTGGCGTGCTGCGATTCATGGGGTCGCAAAGAGTCGGACACGAATGAGCGACTGAACTGAACTGAACTATCCTGGGCCAGTATCCTGTGTTTTTCACCTCCTGAGGTCCCTTGGGCTCACCTTAAAAATGGGCTTCCCTGGTGGCTCAGAGGTTAAAGTATCTGCCTGTAATGTCGGAGACCTGGGTTCGATCCCTGGGTCGGGAAGATCCCCTGGAGAAGGAAATGGCAACCCACTCCAGTGTTCTTGCCTGGAGAATCCCAGGGACGGGGGAGCCTGGTGGGCTGCAGTTCACGGGGCTGCAAAGAGTTGGACACGACTGAGCGACTTCACTTTCACTTTTCACTTGCATGCACTGGAGAAGGAAATGGCAACCCACTCCAGTGTTCTTGCCTGGAGAATCCCAGGGATGGAGGAGCTGCCGTCCACGGGGTTGCACAGAGTCGGACACGACTGCGCGGCTTCACTAAAAGCGGCTGCAGCCCGATGGCTGTTTTGTTCTTGTTGTTCATTCTGTCAGTCATGTCTGACTCTCTCCAACCCCACGGACTGCAGCACGCCAGGCTTCCCTGTCCTTCATTATCTTGTGGAGTTTGCTCAAACTCATGTCCACGGAGTCAGCGATGCCATCCAGCCATCTTCTTCTGTCACCCCTGTCTCCTCCTGCCCTCAGCCTTTCCCGGCATCAGGGTCTTTTCTAATGAATTGGCTTTTTGCATCAGTTGGCCAAAGTATTGTAGCTCCAGCTTCAGCATCAGTCCTTCCAATGAGTATTTAGGGTTGATTTCCCTTAGGATTGACTGGTTTTCAGTTCAGTTCAGTTGCTCAGTTGTGTCTGACTCTTTGTGACCCCATGGAGTGGAGCACACCAGGCCTCTCTGTCCATCACCAACTCCCGGAGATTACTCAAACTTATGCCCATTGAGTCCGTGATGCCATCCAACCTTCTCATCCTCTGTCGTCCCCTTATCCTCCTGCCTTCAATTTTCCCCAGCATCAGAGTCTTTTCCAATATGTCAGTTCTTTGCATCAGGTGGCCAAAGTATTGGAGCTTCAGCTTCAGCATCAGTCCTTCCAGAGAATATTCAGGACTGATTTCCTTTAGGATGGACTGGTTGGATCTCCCTGCAGTTCAAGGGACTCTCAAGAGTCTTCTCCAGCACCACAGTTCAAAGGCATGCATTCTGTGACGCTCAGCTTTCTCTGGAGTCCAGCTCTCACATCCATGCATGACCACTGTCGTCTGGTCTACCTCCTGCTAGATCGCGGGTACTCTTCTCCCTCCTGAGTGCCCTGAGGGCTCACCAGCTCACCTGGAGGGCTGCAATCTCTGATGACTGTGACATCCTTATTTCCAGATATATGGCTGGAAATATTCCACTTCTCACTGTGGGAAGGCCGAGCCCGCCTCCCTGACCACCCTGCCCGGAGGCTGAGACTGGGCCACATGGATGCGCAGGAGTTTTGTTCCATGGTTCACCTGAAGGCAGCTGCGGCCCCTGTGGGTGGGGCCCAGGGTGAACGTGGGGTGGGGCCCCTGGCACGCTATTTGCATCCTGTTTCCAAGCAGATGGGAGAGGGCCGCAGTGTAGGGGCAGGGCTGTGGGGGTGGTGCTGTGGGGCACCTGGGCACCTGGGGATTCGCTGTGGGGTAAAGGTGAATTAGGATGTTCACCTCGTTATTCGCCAGCTCCCTCAGTCCCCAACAAGCATACTGGGGACCCAGGCCTGCCCAGGCTCCAGGGGGCGACTCTGGTCCAGCCCAGGTCACATGGCCTGAGGGAAATAGAATCAGCACTTTTTTCTTTACTTTTTTTCTGTTTTTATCTGATCATTTTATCGGAGTGTATCCTGGCAGGCAACAGTCCATGGGGTCACAAAGAGTTGGACGAGCGAGCGTCTGAGCACATGTAGGTGGATGCAATGTCGTGTTTTTTTTCTTTCTACAGCAACCTGAGTCATTGTATATAGCCGTGTCTACACTACTTTTTGATTTCTCCTCCCACATAGGCTATTGGGGAGTGTTGATTGAGGCGGCTTGTGCTGCACTGTGGGCCCTTGTGGCTTGTTTCACAAGTGGCAGTGTGGCTGTGTTAGTCTGAAACAGCCCATTTCTCCTGCCCCCCGCCCCCCCAGCTTTTGTTTTTGGTGATCCTAAGTTTCTCTTCGAAGCGTGTGAGGTTGTTTCTGTTTGTTAAAGAAGCTCATTCTTCTGTCTGTTTTTTGATTTAACTGGAAGTGATACCCCATGACCTTGTCTCTCCCTGTCTCCCTCACTCCCCTTGGTGGGGCCGTCTCTGCTTCTCCCCGGCGGCTCGACGTGGCACGGTTCCCTCCCCCTTCACGCTGAGCAGTGTCGCCCCATCTTCGGTATCCGTCCGGCAGTCCCTCTACGCTTAGGTGGTTCTGTGCCTTGACTACGGTACCTAGCGCAGCCGTGATCACAGGGCTACCCTTGTGTTTAAAATGTTGGTTGTGCCCAGGTCTCTGCCCAGGCTTGGAGCCGCTGGGCTCTAACTGACTATATTTTCTGGAGATGATTTCCTTATGGGTATCTCTATTTAACAGAAGCAGAAGATAATAAAAAGAGATGGCAAGAATACACAGAAGAACTATACAAAGAAGATCTTCATGACCCAGATAACCATGATGGTGTGATCACTCACCTAGAGCCAGACATCCTGGAATGTAGAGTCAAGTGGACCTTAGGAAGCATCACTGCAAACAAAGCTAGTGGAGGTGATGGAAGTCCAGCTGAGCTGTTTCAAATCCTGGAAGATGACATTGTGAAAGTGCTGCACTCAATATGCCAGCACATTTGGAAAACTCAGCAGTGGCCCCAGGACTGGAAAAGGTCAGTTTTTATTTCAATCTCAAAGAAAGGCAATGCCAAAGAATGCTCAAACTACCGCACCATTGCACTCATCTCACACGCTAGTAAATTGATGCTTAAAATTCTCCAAGCCAGGCTTCAACAGTGTGTGAACCGTGAACTTTCAGATGTTCAAGTTGGAACTGGAAAAGGCAGAAGAACCAGAGATCAAATTGGCAACATCTGTTGTATTATCAAAAAAGCAAGAGAGTTCTTGAGAAACATCTACTTCTGCTTTAATGACTATGCCAAAGCCTTCGACTCCTTCGACTATGTGGATCACAACAAATTGTGAAAAATTCCTAAAAAGATGGAAATACCAAACCACCTGACCTGCCTCTTGAGAAACCTGTATGCAGATAGTTCAGTTCAGTCGCTCAGTCATGTCCGACTCTTTGTGACCCCATGAACTGCAGCATGCCAGGCCTCCCTGTCCATCACCGACTCTCAGAGTTCACCCAAACTCATGAGCGTTGAGTTGGCGATACCCTCCAGCCATCTTATCCTCTGTTGTCCCCTTCTCCTCCTGCCCCCAATCCCTCCCAGAATCAGAGTCTTTTCCAGTTAGTCAACTCTTTGCATGAGGTGGCCAAAGTATTGGAGTTTCAGCTTTAGCATCAGTCCTTCCAAACAACACCCAGGACCGATCTCCTTTAGAATGGACTGGTTGGATCTCCTTGCAGTCCAAGGGACTCTCAAGAGTCTTCTCCAACACCACTGTTCAAAAGCATTAGTTCTTCTGTGCTCAGCTTTCTTCACAGCCCAACTCTCACATCCATACATGACCACTGGAAAAACCATAGCCTTGACTAGACAGACCTTTGTTGCACAAAGTAATGTCTCTGCTTTCGAATATGCTATCTAGGTTGGTCATACTTTTCCTTTCAAGGAGCAAGCGTCTTTTAATTTCATGGCTGCAATTACCATCTGCAGTGATTTTGCAGATAAGGAAGCAACAGTTAGAACAGTTAGAACTGGTTCCAAATAGGGAAAGGAATGCACCAAGGCTATATATTGTCACCCTGCTTATTTAACTTATATACAGAGTACATCATGTGAAATGTTGGGCTGGATAAAGCACAAGCTGGAATCAAGATTGTTGGGAGAAATATCAATAACCTTAGATATGCAGATAACACCACCCTTGTGGCATAAAGCGAAGAAGAATTAAAGAGCCTCTTGATGAAATTGAAAGAGGAGAGTGAAATTGTTGGCTTAAAACTCAACATTCAGAAAACTAAGATTATGGCATCCGTTCTCATCACTTCATGGCAAATAGATGGGGAAACAGTGGAAACAGTGGCAGACTTCATTTTGGGGGTTCCAAAATCACTGCAGATGGTGACTGCAGGCATGAAATTAAAAGACACTTGCTCCTTGGAAAAAAAGCTATGACCAATCTAGACGGCATATTAAAAAGCAGAGACATTACTTTGCCAACAAAGGTCCATCTAGTCAAAGCAATGGCTTTTCCAGTAGTCATGTATGGATGTGAGAATTGGACTATAAAGAAAGTTGCTGCTGCTGCTAAGTCACTTCAGTCGTGTGTGACCCCAGAGACCGCAGCCCACCAGGCTCCCCCGTCCCTGGGATTCTCCAGGCAAGAACACTGGAGTGGGTTGCCATCTCCTTCTCCAATGCATGAAAACGAAAAGTGAAAGTGAAGTTGCTCAGTCGTGTCCGACTCTTAGCGACCCCATGGGCTGCAGCCTACCAGGCTCCTCCGTCCATGGGACTTTCCAGGCAAGAGAACTGGAAAGAAAGCTGAGTGCTGAAGAACTGATGCTTTTGAACTGTGGTGTTGGAGAAGACTCTTGAGAGTCCCTTGGACTGCAAGGAGATCCAACCAGTCCATTCTGAAGGAGATTAGCCCTGGGATTTCTTTGGAGGGAATGATGCTGAAGCTGAAACTCCAGTACTTTGGCCACCTGATGTGAAGAACTGTCTCATTTGAAAAGACCCTGAAGCTGGGAAAGCTTGAAGGTGGGAGGAGAAGGGAATGACAGAGGATGAGCTGGT